>NC_035163.2:30261328-30566121 GCF_001659605.2 Manihot esculenta | reverse complement strand
TTTTTTTGTTTTCACCAGAGAAAATCGAAGCTTGCGCCTCATTTAAAACTTTCTTGGATTTGCTTGTCGTCAATGATATTTGTTTCCGTGTCTCCATAGAGCTCCGTTACTATTTTAGTGTGCAGTTTGCTGAAGGGTTTAGTTTCTTGATGTTTGCTTCTGGCGGTGCAGGTATGGCGGATAAAGGGGTAAGCTCAGTACCATCAACAAACCCATCGTGGCTTCTCCGTTCAAATCCTTTGGTTCAATGGCGGTTTCGTGTACTAACAGCTCTGGTTTTTGTTGGAATGGTTGGTGTTTGGAGTATAGATGGGTTTAGTGTAAAGAATGTTATTGAATCATGGAGGTTCAAGCGAGAGTTCCTTGGCAGGAGATTCAACGTACAACTTGTAAAACCCACAAATCTTACCCGAGAAATCCATCAAAATTTCATTAACAACTTAAACACCACCATTTTCCTGTTACCCCAGCAAAATACTACCCATACCCCTACCACTAGCAGCAGCAGTCCTCCCAGTTACAGCATACTGAACAACGACGATAATAATGTCTCTGCTCAGAATTATTCAGATGGGTTTCTGGAGAAACGAACTGAGAGAGAATCAGAAGAAGCTAAACTGAAGTGGGTACCAACTGATTTGAACCCAAATTTCACTTCAGAGGACAGTAGCGTTTCGGCTCAGAGTTCTTCGGAGGAGTTCCTGGGGAAACCGAAGGTTTACGAATCAGAAGCCAATGTAAAGTGGGTATCAACAGAATTAGATCCACGTTTGACTTCAAAGCTTCTTTCTCGGTGGTTTGCTCGTGGAGGTGAACCTTGCAGAAATTTACGTACAGTGGACATTGTGATTCCTGGATTGGACGGCCACGATTCAATTGAGTTATCAGCTGGGAATACTCATGAATTTATTTTCCAAGCAGTGGATGAGTCCAAGAATCCTCGATGTTTAGGTGGAGATTACTTTGAGACAGATCTTTCAGGGGTTGCATGGAAGTCTCGGCCATTAATAAAAGATTTTGGAAATGGGTCTTACTCCATTTCGCTTCAAGTCCATCCAGAATTTGCTGGTGACTATCATCTTACTGTAATTTTGCTTTTCAGGCATTTTGAGGGTCTTAGATTTTCGTCTAAACGATTTGTGTATGATAAAGAATTGCGTAAGGTTCAAATCAGGTTTATTAAAGCTCATTATCGGTTACCACAATTACAAATTTGTGAAAAATCTGATTTCACTAGAGATCTTTGGGTAGGGAGATGGACTAGGCTTGGGAAGAATGATGATTGTGAAATCAGTAATGATGGGAGGTATCGGTGCCTGGAACCATATTTTCCCTGCCAAAGTCCATGGTGTGATGGTTCCTTAGGCTTGTTAGAGAGTAATGGTTGGGTTTATTCTAGTCACTGTTCCTTCAGGCTGTTTTCAGCTGATTCTGCTTGGAATTGCCTGAAGAATAGGTGGATTTTCTTTTGGGGAGATTCGAATCATGTTGATACCATAAGAAACATGCTCAATTTTCTCTTGGATTTGCCTGAAATAAAATCTGTTCCTAGACGGTTTGATTTGATTTTTTCAAACCCAAAAGATGCATCTCAATCAGTTCGAATTACCAGCATTTTCAATGGTCATTGGAATGAGACTCAGAATTACCAAGGATTTAATTCTTTGAAGGATGAAGGATATAGAAATTTGTTGAAGAAGTACTTCTCTGAGGACACTGTACCAGACGCTATAATCATGAATTCTGGCTTACATGATGGAGTATTTTGGCCAACTATCAGAAAATTTTCAGGTGGAGTTGATTATGCAGTTTCATTTTGGAAAGAAGTGATTGATTCTGTTAAGCAAAGAGGATCAATAGTTCCTCAAATCATTTATAGAACCACCATAGCAACTGGTGGGTATGCAAGGGCACTAGCATTTAATCCCAACAAGATGGAGGCATTTAACTGGGTGGTGTTAGACAAATTCAGACGAGCCCAATTGCTTTCTGGGGTGATTGATAACTTTGATATGACTTTTGCATGGCATTTTGACAATCGTTGCAACGATGGGGTACATTATGGAAGAGCTCCAGCAAAGATGAAGTGGAAGGATGGTGAAATCGGACACCAGTATTTTGTGGACCTCATGTTGGCTCATGTGCTGCTCAATGCTCTGTGTGCAAGATAGTAAATGGAAGTGGCTGAATTGTTATTTGGAGGAAGGAGCGCTAACATGGCGGCTTTGTGAAGGAAGAGAGAGCCAGGCAGGAGTTGGAATCCCCCCCCAATTGATGTGGTTTAAGAGCGTGAGTTTGACATATTGTTCTTACAATTAGAATCGGCATTCTTTATTTGTTTATACCATATGGTTTTTGGTAGATGTAGATTGTGAGGGGTTCTTCCCAATTTAGCATGTGGTATTGTAATTATTGGATAGATTTGGTGGGATGCACATCTATCTTTGCAAGCTTACAGCTCATCATATAATTGAATTTTGCAAGAGAATCTAAATGGGTTTGAGTTTATTTCCTTGCCTAGGCTGGTCTAAACACATTTCATTCCAGATTGTCCCTGCCTCTGCCTCTGCCTCTTTCATACTGAGGTGGCTCTTCCCATATTATCCGGATGTGGATTCACACTGTCCCTTGCTAGCCGACGTTTTAAATGTTTTTTTTTTATTATTTGTTCATGCTTTGTGTGGTTTTTTAGGTTGTTGTTCCTTGATCTTTTCCAAATCTGTACTATCCACAACTAGAACATAGCAGAAGGAGAACGGTGGTAGTTCGTGCACTCCCTTTCCTCTCGTTGGCATCTTTTGATTTGAAGGTTGTTTTGTTGACTTTGACGATGGTGGAAGTGTCTTCCATTACATAAATCAAGGATTATTTTCTATGTACTATGGCAATGCTTGTTTGCATGTATTAGTTGGTAACCCAAAATCATTGAACAAGATGTGCTTAAAGATTTCCTAATCCGAAAGGAATGAAGCATCTTCTCTTTCAAATTTGAGGTTGCATGTAATACCTGAGTGTTCATGGGTTCTTCTTCTTAATGGAGCTACAGGTTGCGTGAGAGTACTATTTCTCCTGAACTTCAATCTGTTTTGTAAAGTCTTTATAGCTACCATTGGAGATTTGTTCAAGCCTAGATTGCGATCTGGTTCTTGGGTAGGCAACAGTTTCATTGGGAGAGACGACAATGAAGAAATTTGTAACCAGATCATGGTTTTGGATATAAGTTGTTCGGCTTGCTAACCGAGTCTTAAGAGTTCCTTTCTCAATTAGATTGTTTGTATTTTTTATGGGCCCTGAGTTAATCTCTAACTTTACCTCAACTCTATTTTGATGGATTTTAGAAGTATTTTCCATCTAGTATTCGGATTTTTTAAAACCAAAAAAATATATATTCCACTGAAATTTATAAACTCCAAAATCAAAAGTAATCAACTTAAAACCGTGTTTGTAATTCTAAGACAAAAATTAATAAAATAGAATAATTAAATTTACACAATCAAGGCGTAAAACTGTATTTAATAAATCATTAGTTTTATATAAATATTTGTATCCACAACTCAAATCAACAATCCGTTGTAGTCTAGTTGGTTAGGATATTCGGCTCTCACCCGAAAGACCCGGGTTCGATTCCCGGCAACGGAATTTTTGTTTTAACTTTTAACCTTCGAAATTTGACGATGTAGTTGGCCAACTACAAATACCAAAGCTTGTTCTGATCCCCATTTCCCCCTTCGCAAATTTTTGCAACCCACGAAACAATCTGGCAAATCTTGGGGGATTAAGGCCTCGCTTGTCTCTCAAGCAAGCAGTATCGGAGTTCGAAAACGACGACGAGCACTGCAGGCCTTGGCGCCGCCGAATTTCTTCCTCCATGGCGTCTTTCACCTGGGGTTCTGCTTTTAGGATCACTCTCCTCCTTCTCCTCATTGCTGCTGTTATTTTTGCTTGCTTCACCCTCCCCGTCGAAAAGGTCACATTTTCTTATCTTCCTCTCTCTTGATTTTGCTTCTCGTTTTTAGCCTCCCCCACTTTCCCGGGCGATTCTGTTGTGGGATTTGCGATTCTTTTTTATTTTGTCAGGTTCGGGATTTGCATGATTCGTCTTCTACTGTTTTAATTATTAATTTATGCAATGTGAGCATGCTTGATGCTCATTTTGTGGGAGATAATCTTGAAGTCCATTCGATTCTTTAATCAGTGATTGAATTCCTTAATTGTTGGCTGCAAAGATATATAAGGCGGGGGCTAAAATTAAGGTTCTATGAGTTCTACTGATATTTTCTTATCTTCTAGTTTTATTGAAAATCTATTGCATATGTGATATGGCTGCTTCTTGCTTATCATATAACTGTTACATAGTTTCTCCCCAATTGTTATAAACTAAGTCTATATGTTTATGATTTTGATATATAGTAACTTAATAGGATTGGCATTGTTTGTTAGATTACTTCTTTAATTTCTCGATTGCATAGTAGGTTCTGACGTTCTGTTTTCAATTACTTTGTTGAAACATTTTACTTTATTGCAGCCATGCATTTGTGTTGACTAAAGGCCAGTTTCGTGCAGATCTTGAAGGATTTCTTATTATGGGTTGAGCAAGACCTTGGGCTTTGGGGACCCCTTGTGCTGTAAGTCGATTTTATCTTCTATGCTTCTCGCTTTTTCTTGTTTACTTGGCATGGAACTGTTTTCTTTCACAAAAACAATTTCATATTGATTTCGTCCAAACTATGCTGATAGTTATAGCAAGAATATTACTGTCAAATCGTGATATTTGTGGTCTTAAACGTTCTAGTATGAATAGATTGATATATTCTAGTCAACTCATTTGTCCTGTCATTTGGTGATATGCAGTGCTGTAGCATACATTCCTCTTACGGTCTTGGCAGTTCCAGCATCAGTTCTTACTGTAAGTGATTGCCTTTAATTTACTCATGCCCTTTTCCGAAACTATTGCTTCTGCAATCTCGTGGTTTTCCTGGCTTTATTTGCTTTGATTTTGTTCTCCAACATTCCACTTCAGTAATATCAAGTCTGTGCTCCCCATTCTTGATATCAATCTTTTCTCACATGTATATTTCCTTATCAGTTTGAAATGAATTTCTGCATGCATATATGCTTCATCCTCTTGGTACTATTTAACAATTTTTTTCTTGATACAAGTATCAAGTCCTCTACTAATTGGTTACCACCTTTCAGCTTGGTGGTGGATATCTCTTTGGGTTGCCTGTGGGCTTTGTTGCTGATTCTATTGGTGCCACCATTGGTGCAGGGTCCGCTTTTCTTCTTGGAAGGACGGTGGGTTTCAGAATTTTGTGATATATATTTCTCAACTTTATTTCTAGTGAGGGCATATTAATTATGAAAAAAGTGAACCTTTTTATTGTTAGTTTCTTCCAGTCTAGCTTGCATTTATGAGAGGCTTCGAGAAAAAAGAAAAGATGTTCCTTTTCTTTATTATTTTTCATCTCTTATGTGTTCTCGATCAGCTAGTCAGAAGTATAGTTTCTATTTTTTATTTACACATGTATAATTTATTATTAAATTATGATATTTCTTTGTAGATTGGTAGATCTTTTGTTGTTTCCAAATTGAAGGATTATCCACAGTTCAGGTCCGTCGCAATTGCCATCCGAAGATCTGGCTTTAAGGTTTGTATATTACACTTTGGATTCTTGAAAACTCTATTAAGCTTACCTTCTTCACTTTCATTATTTTAATTTAATGGTGGCAGATAAGAAGTTTAACTCCATTATTTATTGTTATGAAGCTTTTTCTTCTATATTTTCTGACGTTGCTTAATTTAATTTGCAGATTGTTCTTCTGCTTCGACTTGTTCCCTTGCTTCCTTTTAACATGTTGAATTACCTGCTCTCTGTGACTCCTGTTCCATTGGGGGAATACATGCTAGCTTCCTGGATAGGAATGATGGTATGTTCTTTGCTTCTCATCCTGTATTTCTTGGTGTTTTATTACAAGTACTGTGGGTGATAGGAAATTTCCAGCTGTAAAGTTGCTTTGGTGTGTTGAATGAGTAATGATATTGAGCGATGCAGTTTCACTTATGATTGTCCTCTATGCCACGTAGAACCTTAAGCATGCTTTATGAACCTTGATCCTGTCATGTGGTGCTTGGATTATGATTTTTTTTTTGTTGTTGTTGTTGTTGTAAGGATACTTGGTTGAACAGAAGCAGCTACCTGCCTATCTCCCAGAAATGAACTGCTGGGCGTTTTTTTATGTTGCTTCTTTGAGCATTTTAATGTGTTAATCACATATTATTTGAAAATCATAAAGGATTACATTGTGATTGTGACATTATGGATATGATTCAACTGTGTTTAAGACTTAGGCGTTTAGAGTTGAAGTTATTTGAACATGAAGACATTTGTTTTGTTCCTAATCTATTTTATTATTCTTCTTCAAAAAAATTTGTTAAGCTTAAAGTAATTCAAATTTGATGAATAGACAAGTTAGTCGCTCACTAGTTTCTTTTTTTTTTTATTCAGAACTAAAGAAATATGTGATTATATGCTCCATGTTACATTATGATTCTTGATCTTGCCTAAATGAATCTTGAAATATTTTGAAGTTGTATGTTTTTTCTATTGTGATCTTATTAAAAGAGTATGAGTTAATCTTTGCAGATTTGCATATGAGAAGTTGAGAGCTAGTGTGAGAGTGGTACTAGTTAAATTTAATTCTCTAACTTCCATATTCTTACAGCCAATAACTCTTGCTTTGGTATATGTTGGAACAACTTTGAAAGATCTTTCTGATGTGACTCATGGATGGAGTGAGTTTTCAACTACTCGTTGGGTAAGATGCTTATATCTCTTGTCTGTTTTAAGGAATTTGTTGACCTCTTAGCTTCCTTCTTATATTTACATCTTTATGGTACAGTGACGATTGTTCCCCATTTTGTATTTCTGATACAATTTACTTGTTTAATGCAGGTTTGTATCATATTGGGCTTTGTAATATCTGGTAAGTTGTAATGCATATAACATATGTATCTTTTTTCTTCCTTCTGATCGTTGCAGGTTTTTTCTTTTTTCTTTTCTTTTTCTTTGTGATATGGACTTGATAGATACAGAGAGAGGGTTTTGGGTGAATTTAGATGTTTTATATGCAAAGAATCTACTAGATGATAGTGGAATTGTGACAAGTACCTTTGGAAATTCGGCTCCTATCCATTTGGAAATTAATGAATGTTAGAAGAATCGTTTTGGGAGAAATTGAACGGGAAGTGCTAATAGAAGATTGATGGCCTAACTTAGCTTTCGTATTAGTTTGTCAGAATTTCAACATTTGTAACGCTTAATCATCGTTATTGGCTTGCATGCAGTGGTGCTGATGTTTTGTGTTACTAAAGTTGCCAAGTCCGCTTTGGACAAAGCTTTGGCTGAGAATGAGGATATAGATAGCGTGTTGGCTTCGCCTCAGTTACCCATTGCAGCTGATCTTCCTGTTGATCTAAGCCAGCCTCTCATAATCAAGATAGACGCATCTGAAGATGATCATGAAAAATGAAACTCATTTTATGTAAATTCTTTCCCTACATATTGTAAAACTAATGCTTAGGTTCGACTGCGCTTCATATGTCCGTGTCATCGTGATCTGTACAGTGCAATCATTTACAAAATGTAGGATTGGTTAGAAGTGGCTGATCAACATTTGAGATTTATGGCTTTGTAACTGGAATTGGATTCAATAAGCATACAGAATCATTGATTGTATCATTGTTTTGAGTGTATCTGATCGGTCAGCCTTTACAATCTTGTATCGTTGGCATATTTATTATTTGATCTTATAAGTAACCGTTGAGTTTTATAGCATTGGGAAAGACACTGGCTCACATGTATTGGAGTGTGTGTTCAGTTGTACAGGTTTCTATTAAAACATGTCTGCGAAGAGTTATGAGCTGTATATTCACCAATGGAAGAAAAATAATCGGCATTGAAATTAAAGATCCTGAGTGTAGTGTTCATATTAACTTGCCCTGCATGTGATATAATCTTGAATCCCGAGGCATTTTCTGTAGGCCTACCAGGCTGCCAGAGTGGTGGATTTTCATTTGCAGATGCATTGAGCTCTGCCGGGTTTAGTGAAGCGTGCCATTTTTTTTTTATTATATTTCATCTGTTAATTTGTTTTTTATTGTTTTGTTATAATTATAGTTTGTTCATTCTCTTTTTCTCTCTGTTCATCACTGTAGTAGCTCACTATACCAACTATTCTTTTTATCCATTTGCTTTCTCTGAACAAACGGTGGACTGAGAGGACATAATTTTCATTGTTGTGTTGGAATAATGCGGTTGTTGGATATCCTAATCAAAGATAAAAAGGACAAAGAAATCAAGTACCTAGAGATTGTGGGTATTTGGTGAATAATAACATCCATTGTTGATTCACATATCCTGATAGAACGGTCTTCATCATTCTTGCAGATTGTTAAGATACAGCTTGACCCCATAATTGAAGCCATTTCGTGTGCTCACCCAGCAATTTGTGAGGCACTAAGAATCATCTTATAGATGAACCTAATTTGCAGGCCATGGTCCACACATTTTTGGATGGTGTAATCCAATATTGCAGGCTTGCACATTACAATTGAATAGGAAAAGTTTGTTCCAAGACTTGAACGAAAAGCGATTCCAATGATGAAAGGTGAAGCAAAATCATACGCATTCTCATTATGAAAATTTTAAATCTACTGTGGGAACCATTGGCTCCTCTCTTTTTTAACTTTTCCTCATACAAACAAGAGAAAAACCGGATGCTAGAATTTTTATTAGTTTTTCTTGTAATTTTTCATCTTTCCCACTGTCTTCTTGTGTGGAATTTAGGGTGTTCTTGGGCCCTACCATTTCCTCAGAGAAAGGGCTCATTATTCAACCATAACATAGGATCTTTACTATCATACAATTCCATTTATCAGCATTCTTCTTATTGCGCAAATCACGACCATCCAAATTGTGATCTGCCTTTTGCAGGATCAAGAATCTGATAATCACAGCCATTCAAACAAAAGCAGATACAAGTTGGTGTGCCTTATTTATAGGGGACAATACATATTAGACTTCTATAACAGAAAGCAGCAAGGTTGATACAAAATTTAAGGTTTCTGATTCCTGGTAAAGGAACAATGCGAGGGTTCAGCATTTTTCCTCTCGGAGGTTGCTTTGATGGCTGTCGAGATCATACGCAAACTTCAGGATTCGGCTCCAGGATCTGGAACCTGAGTGACAGGCCAGTTGAGCTGCAAATAAGAGTGGGATCAATACTGAAAAAGGTTCACACATTGAAGCCAGGCTCTTCAAAGAGACTAAAATGCAAGAGCATATACAAGGCCTACATGCCTGGAAGAAGTGGAAGTGCCACTACTGGAAGCATGAAGAGCTTGCTTTATTACTATGATGAAACTTGTCAACCTTATATTTGGGTGCATGACACTGGAGGTGATTTCTCCAGAATGGTCAAGCAACAGTACATTAGCCTGGAAGACCTGAGGGATTATTCTGAGATTAGAATTTTCAGGGATCATCAAAGAGGCTGCATATCTGTCCGCAAGAAACCTAGGCCAGATGTTTGCTGACTCTGGATAGCATACAATTGAAGTTATTTTGTGAGATTATTAATGTGTGATTAATGAAATTGAAGTTTTTGTTTTCTTTCTCCAGATTGTTTTTTCTTTCAAAGATTCTTGTATTGGGTGGTTTTCAAGAATTCAGCTCACACATAGCAACATGTAATGAGATTATAGGTCTTGATTAATTCTTTAATGATCTGATATGATATTTGAGGATGGAATCTTGTTTTTTCTTTCAAAAACCTCTTTGTCATTTTTTGTTGGCATGTAAGAAAGAAAATTAATAGTATCTAAATTTACTCCTCATCTGAAATGAGAATATTACAGATACCAAAAGATAAAGAATCATGAGTACAATTGTCACATTTGTTAAAGAGCATTTATTGATCCTTATCTTTTGATGGAAGTTACATGGGAAATTCCTGAGTGGGCTTGCTTTATCATGAACATGTGAATTCTTTAACACCATGTTGAAGTTACCTCAAAATCAACTGATATTTTAGAGCTTTTTCTCAGACAGTGAGAGGGAAGTAAAAGCCATTGATGTTCCAAAATGCCAAAAGAGAAAGCTATTGGTTTGGCCATAAGGTTGTAAATTCATAATTTTCTTTGGATGTATGCCCATGTTGATCCTTGGAGAGCTTGTGTTTCAAGAATTGGGATTTGGGTGGAAGATAAAATCAGAATTTGAGGTGACGGTGGGGAATAATAGCCCACTTCATTGCATAAATATCAAAAGCTTGTACAAAGTTGGGGTTATCATTTTGTGCTTAGAAATTAAGCAATGCCCTTTCCCCATCTTTCACCATTTGGCACTTGCCTCATTATTAATATTTGATTATTACATCTCAAGTTAAATATTTATTTACGGTCATTTCCACAAATTGAATGGGAAAGTAACGATCTACCAATATTATTAGTATAATATACTAATATAAAAAAAAAATCAGTTTGCACGAAACTATTACTAAATAATTTAAATTAATTATTTTAAATTAATTAAAAAATAAGTCAAAAATTATTTGAATCAGTTTGAATCAAATTATTTTATAAAAAATTTTAAAAAATATTTTATAATTTTATGATTTATTTTAAAATTTATAATTTAATTTTATATTAAAATAATATTTCGTAATCACATTTAAATTCATACCAATGTGATTACGGTATATTATTTTAATATAAAATTAAATTATAAATTTGAAAGTGAAAAAATTAATTGTACCGTAAAATATTTTTTGTATTTTTCTGAAAAAATAATTTAATTATAGTAAAGTCCTCTTTTCAGTGGAACTATGTTGAGATCAAATTTTAATTAAATTAATGGATAAATTATACACAAGCATGAATTATTGAAAAATAAATTAAGAATAAATAATTAGGTTAAACAGTAATTATAAAATTCATTAGAAGTAAACTTGGGTTTTGGTGGGAAAATAAGGTCCCCCATGGGAAACAGGTTAAACCTGTCAAAACCTGTCAAAACAAGTAAACACTGGCTCTCATTTCTTCAAGAACACACAAGCCACCCTTCAGCCCCAGCTGGATAAGCGCAAATTTGCCTGCGCAACACTCCGATTCATCTTCTTCCTCTGAAATCTTTTCTTCCTTCTCTGTGAAAGCATCTCAAAATGGGAATTTCATTTAGCAGTCATAGAAGAAGGAACCACACTTATTACCACCACCATCCTCCACCTTACTATTACTCCACTGAACCCCTCCCTCTCCACCCACCTCCACCTCCGCCGCCACCTCCCCAAAATTTCTTTACAACGACGCCAACTGGGGCAACCCAACCGCCGACACCTCCTCCTCCTGCTCCTCCAATTCAATCCTATTACAGTTCTCATCCCTATCATGCATGCAGTTATGCGAACAGATTTAACTACCAGCCTTATTATTACGCTCATCAGACTAATTGGTGGCCTGCGATTAGGCCTAATGTGGATATTGGGCAGCCGATTGAGCTTGCTCCTTACATTGAGCATCAGAATGCAAAGAAAGTCAGAAGTGACGTGAACGTGCATAAGGATGCGTTAAAGGTTGAAATTGATGAGCACAACCCTGATAATTACTTGGTTTCTTTCGTTTTCGATGCTTTACTTGATGGGAGGTTAGTAATTATTTTACTTTATGGTTTTTTGTAATACTTGATGAACTGTTTTTTTAATTAATTCTGTTAGCTGTGTGGATATTTTCATTTATGGTTGTCTATGTATGTGTTGTTAGTTAAATAATTTTTCATTTGGGTTCTAGCAGTGTTGTTAAATTGACTTGTCCGCTTGAAGAAGAAATGGAGCAAGATATCTAAATTCTTATAATTGACTAATTTTGTTGAACCTCTTGTCGTAATCTTTGCTAATCAGAGAGGAAGAGAAAATGAAAAGCAGAAGCAGAGTTGGGTTGAATTGAATAGTTGATGATATTGAAGGGCATAGATTTTCCCAAATGTTACAAAATTTTCGGATCTAGCGCTTTGGATTACATTATGGGTTCCCCTTTAATTGTTTTTCCATGGTGGTGTTGAGGTCTAAAAGTGATAATAATGAGGGGTATGTCAAACAAGAAAATTAAGGGACGAAACCACACGAGCAAATTGGGCAGGGTTTATTAGAATGGGGCAGCAAGACCTTAAACCAGAGCCTGATCCTTTTTCTTTTACCCGTTTGCCTAACATTGCAACATTTTGCTCTAGAGATACATAAAAATCAGGAACTGCAGTAGCTTATTTTTAGCGAATATTGACTATTTGTTCCTAATTTTAGTAAATCTGGCTAATAATATTATGCCATTAGTTGAAACTGTAATGGGAATTAGTGAGGGTTAAAAACATAGTGAAGTCATTAAAAATGAATGTAATACTTGATGCGTGACAATTATAGTCGATTAGCAAACTATTGAAATAAAAAAAGTAGTTGAGAAAAATTGAATCTTTAGACACAAATCATCAAGGAATCTTGTTTCAAGCTATTCAATGTCTTGATTCTGTTACATGAGTTTCACTAACAACAGTTCCAGTTTGGCTGTTAGGTTATCACTGTTGTTTTCATATTGGATTGTAATACATGTAATGTAGTTTTGCTATCATTGGCATCATCATGATTTCAATGGTCACCCAGCCCGCTGTATTACTTAAAACTAGATCAACGTGTACTTTGTCTGTGGAGTTGGCCAAAGTTGTAGCATTCTACTTTCCTAGTTGACTATACTTTCATATGGGGACTTGTACTGTCCAGAAAAATCAAATACCTCAACGCAAGGAATACTTTGAGATTCAATTGGACTTTGCCTTTTCCCTCTCATTTTGGGTGCATTCAAATTTTAGGAATGCAGAACAGAAGAGACACTTGTAATTGACAAAAAATTTGCATGTATTTTATGGTTTTCTCAACTTGTTTATTCTTCCATAATGTGATTTCTTTTTTTACTCCTAAATACAGCATTACAATTTTCTATTTTGCAAAGGAAGAGGACAACTCTAGGTTTGTTCCTCTATTTCCTGAAGCCCATTTGCCTGTCAGAATCCCCTTCCAGAAAGGTCTTGGCCAGAAGTTTCGCCAGCCTTCAGGAACCGGCATTGACTTGGGTTTCTTTGAGTTGGATGATCTTTCAAAACCATCACCTGGAGAAGATGTTTTTCCACTTGTCATAGTTGCTGAAACATGGTTGCCAGTTGATTCCACAGATGAACATGATTCTGTGCAAAACACAACTGGCCAAATGCAGATTACTCAAGGTGTTCTTGAGAAGAGGAACAGTGGCACTTTTCAAGTTAGAGTAGTAAAACAAATGTTGTGGATTGATGGAATTCGATACGAGCTACGAGAGCTATATGGAATAGGAAGATCGGCAGCTGAAGGCTTCAATGACTGTGACCCAGGGAAGGAATGTGTGATTTGCATGACTGAACCTAAGGATACTGCTGCACTACCTTGCCGACACATGGTGAGTCCACCTTCAATTTTCTGTCCATATAAAGAGATGATGGCATTGATCAACAAAGACTAACCATATAGTTGTGCATAATGATACCATACAATGCTAAAAATTGATGTCAGAATCCACCTTCAACTTTCTGTCTACATAAAGAGATGATGGCATTGATCAACAAAGAGTAACCATATAATTACGCATAATGATACCTTACACTGCTAAAAATTGGTGTCAGAATATCATAACACAAATGCTTGAATTAAATATCAAAGATACATGTTTTGAGCTCCAGCAACTTCAATGTAATTGATCTTATTATTGGATTATAGGCACTCTGCACCCACTGCTGCACACATGCAGGTGTAAATTCTAACATTAAGATGTGTATTTCAAATGCTAGACTGGAAGAGTTTCATGTTTATATTTGATATTGAGAATTGATTTGGCACATAATTCAGGGAAACAATAATCATTCTCAGGTGGGAAAATATTAACTTCTTTCTTAGCATTTGAATTGTTTGGAAGCAACTGTGCCTGCCTATGAAAGTTACAAGATCATAATGCTCTCCCTTTTCTGCTATTAGTGCCTGTATGCTTTTTTCTTTAAAGAAGTCTGACAAATTGCATCTTTTCAGTGTATGTGCAGCGAGTGTGCAAAAGCATTGAGGCTTCAATCAAATAAGTGCCCCATATGTCGTCAGCCAATTGAAGAACTTATAGAGATCAAGATAAATAATGGTGATCAATAATAGTATTTTTTGCTTCGCACCAATTTGGATTTATGGTAAAGAAGTTAACTCCTTTTGTTTACTGTATCTTTGCCCTTAGAATGTGTATGCTAGTTATTGTATATTTTTTTCGTGTATTAGTTTTCCAAGTTTCTTATGGTTTTGTACAAAGATAAACATGTATATCTAATCTTCCAAAGACAGTTTATCAAGAGAAACATTATTGAGTCTTTAGCCATTTATTTTACCCTCTCTTTTGTGGCTAAAAATTCGCATGTGTTACCTTGGTCATCTAGTCCTTGCACAAAACACATTATTTTAACTCCTCCTAGTTTGCAAGGGTTTGAACAACTCGTTTTTTGTTGTTAGATGACATTATATCTATCCATGAGATGGAGAACAATCTGTTTCCTCATTTGAACTTTTAAAAGAGTGTGAATAGAATTTGTGCTTCTTGCTTTGGGTAAGTCCCATATTCCCAACTTTCATCATTGAATTCAGTTTTTCTTTGTATATATGCATATTTTAAGCACATGTAGAATAAACATTTTTGTCTGGTGAGCAAGCATGGACATGGAGATTCAAAGGAGAAGAAAGAGAAGTTGTAAGACAACAAGATTGGAGGAACCTACCAAATATATAGAAGTATCTCTTTTCCTTCAAGCCATCAGCCAAAAAGAGAGGCTGTGTGGGAATATTTGCCTTGGAAGTTAGCGTTAAAGATAATAAAAACTGACAATCTTCAAAATATATATATACCTTTAGAAGTTGTTACCTTTGAATGGATGAGAACACAAAAGCTACGCAATTATACTAATCACCCTTTGCATCATGTTCCTTGCCAGTGAAGGATGCAGAGAAGAGGAGTGATTTTTCTTTCTTTAATTGCAAATTATGTGTGCATTTCTTTTATCAAATTTGCTTTGTTAAGATTATTTTTGTATAGCTCTTCTTTGCTTTCTTTTTGAATTGCTATTCCATTTTTGTGCATTTTAAAATCATGGCCCAACCACCTATTTTATTTCAACCGTGGGCCATTTTCTGAGCAAGTTGGGATGTGTCCACAAGCAGACAACCATATCTTGGGAAGCTCAGGCTTTGCCGTTGCCTCAGTCAGCTCGTGGCTTATGCTATGAGTTCCAAATTATCAACCCAAGCAAATATGCATCGTCACAAGTAGGTGTCTTTCCTCTGATGGAATGCGTTGCTTGTGGAATTTTTCACAAATCAGAAATTAGAACATTGTCTTTCTCAGACAATAGTCATGCTTTTGGGTGTCATACCCAAATAGATACTTCATGATTTTCATTGTAGTAAAAGCTTGGATAAGAGGGAGAGAGCAATGTAGACGTCACTGCTCTTGTTGGGGCTACCATCTACTAGCAAACTTCCATTTCATTTGGTAACCTGTAAGGATGAGAAAGAAGAATTACGGTGGAAATGATCATATTCATGAAACTGAGAGCTGCACCAAAACGGCAAGTAGAAAAAAGTCTCCTGGAGAAAGCCTCGTTAAGAATATCCCAAAATGTGAAAAATGAAGCTAGAGAGATAGCCATTATTTATGAATTTGTTCAACCGTATAGCTTGGATCCTTGTGAATTTGGAATCAAAAGATCATTTCTTGCATTTGGGTGATGATATATAATGCAAAGTGTAGCAGAGTACCATAGGGTAGGCGTAGCATATATACATATAAGAAAGGAGAAAACAAAATTGAGACAAAGATGGAGAGTTTTCCTTACTCACCATGTGTACCTTTTCCATGCAAACTGAAAAATCTAATAGCTACAACAAATAGGGACCATGTGAAGATCCATCTTAAACCCAAATAAATGGCCTCTCCCTCTCTATGTTAGATCATTCTCTTAGATCATTAATCACTGTCCACGCTCCATGTGTGATTCCTCAACATAAATGGTAATGGATGGCCAAGTTGCCTGCATTTTCCCCTTAACAAAAAGGGAATTTAGTTTTTATTTAAAACAAAAAAAAAAAGAGAGAAAAAGTGGGTGCTTTGAGTTGTTACTAGGCCTGGTCAGCACTGAACCGGACCAAATTCGGCGTGGTCAAATCTGAAATCGGTCCTTATCAATGGTTTTTGGGCTAGAACAGGAGCTAATTTTGGTTCTCCCTTTCAAGTTTCAACCTTAAATCGAAATTGATGGTCAAGGCCTTTTTTTCTATTAAATTTTAAAAAAAAAAAAGATAAATCAAACCGCTAATTTCAAATCATTTTGAACTAAAATCGATCGGAAAAACTGAGCTCTAGTTTGGTTTTGATTTTGATTTCAATTCATTCTCTTTACTAACCTTAAATTGCGGGGGCTAACTCGTAATTGGTCTACGCTAGAATGATGATCAGATCTAAATTGCTAAGTTAATACCATGATTTAATGAGTAAAAATTGAAACCTCCATTAGTGATTGAGGAAGAGTGATCTTGGTTGAAAATGGGAATGAAAGGCATTTGAGTTTAGGTCATTTGTGAGAATTGAGATACCCTTTTAAGAGAAAAAGTTGGGTGTTCTAGAGGGCAGGGAATAAAAGGAAAGAAATACAGAAAGACAAAGGCATAAGATGTTTAGGCTTTAAAGAAAGAAAGCAATTGAATTTGCGTGTAAGAGAAGGCTTCAAAAACTTAAAAGAAAATAGGGCTATCTGTGAAGGTGATTTTATTATCTTGGGTTGCTTTCTCACCTAATTCCTCCTAAAGTTAAAAGACAGATATATGATTAAACCAAAGGATCTTCTTTTAATTACATAACCCCATCTTCTTTTTTCTTCTTTACCTATTTATACACCAAATATCTTTAACATTTTTACTTTTCTTTTTCCTTCCATGAAAAATATTTTATTTGTTAAATTAAAAATTAAGTTATTTAAAAAAAACTTTTATTTTCCACATTTAAAAAATATTTCTTATACATTTATATATAAATTTATTAATATATTTTATTTTTAAAAAATAAAAAAAAATAATTTATTTTATTGAATAATATTTTTTATGAAAACAAATAGAGTCTAAATAATAAAAATAATCCTTTTTCATATCCACCAACTCCAAGCTATTTTATGTAGCAATAATAAAAAAACATGGTACTTAATTAAGAACAATTAGGGCTACTTTTTCAATCTCAACAGGTTTCAATTGAAGATATGATAATTTAATTCCTCTACATCATGAAATCTCTTCTTTCTTTCTTTTTTTTTTAAAATTTCTTTTTTTTTTATGCATGGCAAAAAAAAAAACTTCTTATAACTTATTAATTGCACTTAAAGAATCACAATTTTTTGAAGTATCAATTGATTTAAACCCAATAAATAATGTTAGAATTGTTTTAAAAATTATCAAATATATATATTTTTTTTCTTAAAAGTATTTCTTCGAGTTTGTGGATAAAGGGGTTTTTTTTCCCTCAAAGCATGGATATAGAGTTTAAAAGGAAAATCCTAAGGTAAAAGTTCTAGTATTTTTTTAAAAAATGTTCATTATTTAATTTATAATTTTTTTTAAAGTAAAAAAAAAAAGGGAAAGGAGGTGAAGAATGAGAGAGAAGAGTAGAGTAGGTATTAAAAAAAAAAAAAGGGTAGATTGGGAATGGGAGGGGACAGGACCACATGCTCATCTTGTGGTAAACTGGCAATGCACCAAAAACATTAGCGCCTATAAATTAATATTTTTATTTATTTATTTTTAGTGTTTTTATATTTAAAATAATTTTAAATTGTTTTTGAAAAAAATACTCTACTTAGCAGCAAACACATGCTTATTCGACTCCCTTGAACCTTATAATTTTTAGAAAATAAAAAATATAATTACTTAAATAATAGACAATTATGCAACTTTGAAAATTGTCAATTTTATTACATTATTATTCATGAAGCCCCATGGTAAAAAAAAAAAAAAAAAAAGCGAGCAGAATTGAGCCGAGCCGAGCCGAATAAATCTTTTACTGAATTTTGATAGCGAGGTAAAAGTCAAGATGCAAAATCTAAAAATAGGTAGAGATTATTACATGAATACACAATAAATCACCTATAGAAACGCTCATGTCTGCTGCTCCATACTCTTTCTGCCAGTTCTTTCTTTTTCCTCTCTCTTAGTCTTAGCCCCCTACTCCACCTCTCCTCTCCTTTCCTCTCTCTCCCTCGCCCTGAATAAGGGGAAACCACACTCCACAGAAGTTTAATGTGCTACCACCGGCCGTGAATCTCTCTTTCTCTCTCTCTCGGCTGATTCTTCTTGTGTCTTTTAACTTTCTCCGCTCAGAGATTGAGACGCATTTGTTTTATTTTGTGTTTCTTTGTCGAACACTCCAAAAAATTAACAGAGAAGAGTCCCCATTGTGGAGTTCTTGTAATATTTCTTCTCTCTCGTTTTAGCAGCTTTTCTTTCTCAGATCTATTAACCCACCCTTTTCTTTCTTCCTTTCTTTTTATTATTGGACCCTTGTGTTTGTTTCATTTGAGCTGAAGCTATGAGTAAAGAAGAGTTCTTGAAAATCCAGGTACCCATTCTCTTTGATCTGTTCTTCTTCATTTTCAGCTAATTAATATTTTCTCTCTTTTTTTATTAATAAAATATAGCTCATTCACTATTCATGCTCATGGGGCAAGCTTGGCATCTCAATCTAAAAATTTTCTCTCTCATTAATCATTACTCTGGTTTTTGATCTTTGGGTTGCTTGTGCATGCAGACTTGTGTTTTAAAAGTGAACATACACTGTGATGGCTGTAAGCAGAAAGTGAAGAAAATCCTGCAGAAAATTGATGGTATCTTTACTCAACCATAGTTTTTTTCTCATACTAAATTCTTTTTCTTTTGGAAAAAAAAAAGATTTTTGTGGGTGCTTGTAGTGTTTATTTTACTTTTTTCCAGGAAATTGGCTTCTTCTTTTTTGTCCGTCTGTTTAGTTGATTTTCTTTGTTGATTTGGGCAGGGGTTTTCACCACCAACATAGATTCAGAACAAGGGAAGGTAACAGTCTCAGGTAATGTAGACCCAGCTGTACTGATAAAGAAGCTTGCAAAGTCAGGGAAACATGCTGAGCTCTGGGGTGCCCAGAAGCCCAACAACAACCAAAACCATCTGCCAAACCAGTTCAAGAACATGCAGATTGATAATGGCAAAGGTGGCAACAACAAAGGCCAAAAGGCTAACAACAATCATAACCAACCCAAAGCCGGTCAACCAAACCAGAACCAACAGCAGCAACTCAACCAACAAATGCATCAGCTTATGCAACAAAATATGAAAGGATTCCAAGATCTGAATAAGCTGCCCAATTTCAAAGACCAAAAATTGCCTCCTAACAACAACCAGAACCAGAAGGCTGTGAGGTTTGCTCCCCCTGAAGACGAGGACTTGAGTGATGACGAGTTCGATGAATTTGATGATGAAGATCTCGATGATGATGATTCGGATGACGAGATGGATGGTCCCCAACATTCTGTTAATAAGATGAAACCCATTATGCCCAATGGCAATATGATGGCGATGATGAATGGTTTGCCGCCCCAGCTTCTGAATGCGCAGAAGGGTGCAGCTGTGAATGGAGGTGGCAATGGTAAGAAGGGCGGTGGGAACGGGGGTAACGGTAATGGTGCTGTGCCTGTTCAAGTAAATATAGGTGGTGGAAATGGCGGTAAAAAGGGAGGCGGAGTTGGTGGTGGAGGTAATAACAATGGAGGAAATCAAAATCTAGGTGGCAAGAACGGTGGAGGAAAACCACAAGATGGCAAGAACGGTAACAATGGAGGTGGTGGTGGTAATAATAAGAACGGTAACAACGGCAATGCTGGTGGCGGTGGAAATGGTAATAACATGCAAATGAATGGAGGTAAAAAGGGGAACAACGGTGGAGGGGGTGGTGGTGGTGGCGGCGCTATAACTGATGTGTTGCGCAGCATGGGTGGACCCCATGGTAATATGGGGCAAATGGGCAACCTGAACATGCCCAATATGCCCATGGGGCAAATGGGCAACATGCCCATGGGCCAAACGGGTAACATTCCTGCTGTTCAAGGCCTACCAGCCGCTGCTGCTGCTGCCATGAACGGCGGTGGTGGCGGTGGCGGTCCCAATGGGTACTTCCAAGGAGCCGGACCAGATCTCATACCCGGTGGTAATCCATACAACCAGCAACAGCAACAGCAACAGCAGTACTTGCAAGCTTTAATGAACCAACAGAGGGCAATGGGTAATGAGAGGTTTCAACCCATGATGTATGCGAGGCCCCCACCAGCAGTGAATTACATGCCTCCATACCCATACCCGTACCCGCCACCATATCCAGGTTCCGACCCGTACTCCACCTACTTTAGCGATGAGAACACCTCAAGTTGCAGTGTGATGTGAAGAGGGGCATTTGTGCATTGAACTCAATGCTTGGTTTTGGTTTATAAGCTTGTGGTGGTTCGGTTATAGTTGAAGCGATCAATAGAAGTTTTTATGCCATAATATACATGGAAATGGGTTTTAATTTTATAAAATATTTCCCCCTTTTTTTCATTTTTGCTCTTTTATTGGGTCTCTCTCTCAATTTGAATCTAGGGGTTTTAATTATCATAGAGAAGTAATTAAAAGCTTCTACCTCTCTATCTATGAAGATGTTCATATGTAATAATTCCTTGAATGATTAATCAAACAGAGAGAAGAGAAGCAAAGTATTTAAAAGTTTGCTTACTGCCCACTTCACTAGCGGCCAAAGGCTCATCTCTGCGTGACGAAAGGAACAAATCAGAGAACAAGTTGACACTGACTACTTAACTAATTTATATTAAATTTAATAACATTGACAGAAAAATGTAACGGCGTTGACACTTGACACGAATTCTGGTGAAAATATCTGTGTATGGTCATATCAAGCAGAGGAGCATCAAAAGAACCAAACCCTGTGAATGGTGTTTGGATTTGTCACAGGACGATAGTCATCTTCTTGAATATTTTGTAAATTTTGTTTAAATATTTCTGTGCATCAGTCAATTCAGAGACAGTGATAAGGTGGGTCCCAAAAAGTATTTGTCTGTGTGTTGATCGCATTGCATGGCTGGGTGAAGGTCCATTGTCAAGAAGCAGTGGAGGATGATAGATAGCTCACTTGTGATGATGATTTATGGTGGGATTGGAATTGAAATTGAAAGAAAGAAAGAAAAGAATTATTTGTGATGTATTTATCATCTTCTGAAGAAATTGGTAGATCTATCTTTTATGTATTTGGTTACGCCATGTCGTATGATTTCAGACCTACGCTTCAGCGTTCAGACTTCACAATTAATGCAGATAGCTCGAGATCCAAAATTCCCGCCCTTGTTTGGTCACCAGGATAAGATAATACCCTCTCCTTGCCACTTGACACGTGGAGGTAGGGTGGTCACTGTGCACTCAGATAAAAATAATTCAATTAATTTTTATTTGGTTGAAAATAAAATAAGATGGAAGGAAAATATTTAAAGTATTTATTATACTCATTTTGAATATTTATAGTAAAATTATTTAAATAGAATTTTTAATATTCAAATAATTTTTGAAAAAAACTTGATTATGCAATTGATTGATTACAATTAACTTTTAAAACATTGTTTTTGTCAATCTATTTTTAAAATTTAAAAAACGAATAATAGGCGGGGACAACGTGGATAGAGCATGCAAAGGATACAGTAATTGTATAATGATATCACGTGGAAGATGCATGGCCATAGGGACGACGGTTCAAGATTTGGAAGCTTTTGTGAACTAAAACCTAACAATTTACTCATCAATTTTACCCCGCCTTGTTTTTATTATTTATATATCTTACTTTTAAAATAAAAATTTGTAATTTAGAAATAAGTATTTAAAAAAATATTATTTTTCAAATATTGAATATTACTTTTCAACGTAAATTTTTTTCTCTGTTCTCTTTGTAATTTGATATTTTCATTTTTCATTTTTTATAAACTTAATTTTTTTTTTATTTATAAAAGACGCTCTGCATCAATTGAATATTGACGAAGAAAACATATGTAATTGTTCTTATTAAAAGGTCTAAATATATTATGATCGTAACTTATAATTTCTGTATAATATAAATATTTTTATATATAATCTAATCAATTTTTAAAATATATAAAATTTTTTTATTAAATTTATAGTATTCTTTAGAGGAGTATCTATTATGAAATTAAAGATAAATACCACACCCCTACGAATGTTAATTTGACAAATAACAGTGACGTGGCTCATCCCATAAAAAATTGAAATAGCCGAACGTAATAATCGTTATGTATTGAAACTGTCGAGAACTTAACAATTATTGAACAATTAATATATTAAAGGATTTAGTTACTAGTTATAAACTAGATATTTTATTTTTTATAGAAATAAAAGTTTTAACTTTCAGCTGTTTACTTTTTACGATAAAATTTTTATTTTTTAATGGCTGCATTCTTATGAACTATTTACAGTTGATTCAATCTCTTCGATTTCCACATTTAAATATTTATAAATTGAGTTTGATTTTACATAATTATAAATTTTTATTAAATTTTATAACTGATATTTCTGTTAGATGAGTTCGTCGTGAAACAACTCTAACTGTTTATATTTTAATTAGAGAATTTATTAAATATAATCGTCTATATTTTAAATAATATTTCTCTCTATTTAATAAAATTTTATTAAAATAATTAATAATTTTATTTTAATAAAATATTTAAAATATTAATTGAATATGAAAATAAAATATGTTGGTGGAGAATTGATAATTATTTTACGCGTCTTTTTCTTTGAAATTAATAATCTTTTTATATATATTTACAGCGCTGTGAACAAGATACTTATGGAAAAAATTGTAAAAGAAAAGGGGATGAAATTCGTAAATAGTACTAGCATGGATATGGAAGAGATTTCCAATAATTAAACGGGTCGGCAATAATAAATCCAAATTATTTTCGACGATCGAGAGAAGAGGTAGGTCCCACTGTTTATATTCGTCGCATTAACACGACGGTCCCATGAGAATGGACCCGCATGTATCCAAAAAAAGGAACAATTTAATTAAATTCATTTCGATTTACTAATATCTAAAAAAAAAAAGGAAATTCACGAGTAAACGGAGCTGACAAACGGCGTGAAGAATAATTAATTATAAGGAAATAGTACGAAACGAAAGTAGAAAAGTGATGATTACAGGAGAATGAGACGTGATGAAAATCGTACCATTGGGAGGAAAAAAAATCCATCGAACGGCGGAAATGGATTCTTCCCTCGAGCCTCACGGGCGTGAATTCTCTTATTTGTCCTTACTCCTCGTCTTTTAATTAGTAAATAAGAATTTAAAATTTAATTTAGAAGCTCTCACATTTAATTAAAAATTAGTTATTTAAAAATGCTCATACTAAGTATTGATTAAGGTTTCCATTTATTTCTTTATGTTTCTCAACATAATTATTTTTTTCTTAAAAACTATGTTATTTTTTGTTTAAGAAACATAAGATAAGAGTAAAAAAAAATAAAGATGTTTTGTTTAAGAAACAATATTATTAAAAATGGGCAAGTGATAAGTCCCACCTTGTAAAAAATAACAATAAATAAAAATCCTGAAATGAAATTTAACTTTGAAAAGCATAAAACAGAGTCAAAAAGCACTAAAACAAATCAAAGGCAGACCATGGATGTCTTATTATGTAACATTCTCATTTTAATTAATAATATTGTTTAATTGATGAAATTTAAACTTTTAATTTCGAGTTTTTACTCTTTTTACATAATTTTATAAATATTATTTTTATTTTCATCACATTTATTTAATTTTTTAATTTTAATTAATTCAATCCGTGGGATGTGAGAGTAAATGCATTTCATAAATTTAAATTTTAATCTTTGAATAACTTAATCATCAGTAAGTGACTCCCATACTCTAGTCGTGGAGATTAAAACCTTATGCAATTTAAAAATTAACAAACTCAATAAAATTATACATTTTTGCCAAACTTAATTATTGTATTTCAATATAATTTTCTGAAATAATTTTAAAATATAACTATTTAAAAGTATAATAAAAAATAATTCTACAATTTTAAATAAATAAATAAATAAGGTCATATCTTCCGAATTGGAATTCGACGGCTATTTATTGATGTGATGATCGATTTGATATTTCGACCAACTGCCAAACTTGTTAATCGTATCTCCGCAGCTCATGGATAATAGTCTATAATAGTACCTTTTTTTTTTTTCTTTTCTTTTTAATGCAAGTGAAAATTTCCACAGATCAAAGAATTTCATAAAATTTTGACATTAAAATTCCAAATCCAATAAAATGCTTAAACAAAAAAAAAAAGGTAATTAAATATTTATGCAATGAAACTTGTAATTTAAAAAGGGGAAAAAAAGTGAGCCATTAAATATAAGGTAGATGTCGACTCAAAGGATACTTTTTTGACTTGTTTCCTTTGAGACTTGACATTTAGTGGCCGTCTTATTCATTATTTCTTTTACATTATTATACACAAGTAGAAGAAGTTGGGTCTTGTCCTTGGTTTTGGTTTACAAGTGTTGATTTGAAAATAGACCACAGTCGTGGCCACTGCCGCTCGCCCACTCCCTTTTGCAATTCACCAGCTGAAACCATTATTGCTACAATGTTCAACTCATACCGATTACCAACGGTTAATCTCATTGTTTTTATTTGATATCGGGATGGTACAATTGGTTCCACCTATAAATTTGAGAATTGGGTCCACAACTGATTTGGTTCACTTAAAAAAAAATCAAGAAATTAATAAAATTCAATCCAAATACATAAACTCTTATCAAAATTAAATAAGGTTAGAACTCAAAAATATTGGTCCAGGAAAAAGAGACAGAAACCTTTAAATTTCACATTATTATTTATTACACATAGTGCAATGCAGCTCTCTTTCATGGTGGTGGCCACCACCTGAAAAAGGAGGATTCCGATTAAATTCATGCTTGAGAACACCACCAATAATTTTTGTTTTAAAAAAAAAAACGAAATACCCAACAAAGTTACTGTCTTTAACTACTTGTATAAATCATGAGGTATAAGACATTCTGCAGCCTTACAATTCAAAAGGTAGATTAGACTTGTGACACAGAATGATTGCTTCGACTTGTCTTTAAAGTTGATTAAAATTCCAACCACAAATAAAAAAGAAAGCTGCAAATTATATAAACTCTTTACATGATTACTTTCTTTATCTTATTATTTATATATGCTTTTTTAAATTATTTTATACATATAATATATATGTGTGTATGTATATATGTTCACGTGCCATTGATACAGAAAACCAACAACTATGACTTTTCTCTACTTTTCACATTTGAGAAAAGCAAGTGATGAGGTTCCTGTTGGTTTGATCTTTTTGCTCTTTGTTTTGACAGGTCAAATTCTTCAACTATACTCCATTCTCCTGTCCTGTCTTCTATATAATATTAAAGAATGGGTCCTTCTTGCATTTTTCTAAAAACAACAATTATAAGTTTAAACCACTTGTCCCCCTCTATACTTAAGTAGAGCAGTGGATAGATTCAAAGGATTCATTTTGTTTAACAGCAATTTATAATATGCTATAAAGATTGGAATAATTGATACCTATTACATGTTATTAACATGAAAATCAAAAAGCAGCTAAATGGGTTTTTTTTTGTATATATATATATTAAAAAAAAGTAGAAGGATAGGATTGATTATTGAAGTTTACATACATTGCCAAGTGGTTGATAGTGGCACACAGTATGTGGAAGACAAAAGGTTTGGGAGGTAGCTATAGCGGGCCAGATCACAAATAGCATATACATGATAATTTGATATGTCGGTCGACAATGGAGTGATGGAGATTAATCTATTAAAAACTCTGAAAATGAAATGACAATAATAAGCACTACACCTGTTCAAAAATATTTAATCTAATACTTGTCAAGTTCATTCATACATGAGTTGGAGTTTTATATAGCCTTAGTTTCATCTTAGGCTGAAGGGACGAAGCCTCGCCTCATTTGTTAATGCAGTAATCTCCCTTAGTTACTTACTAATTCAAACAATTATAGAAGTATTGATTGGAATTTAGAAAGCTATAACTTAATCCGAGGCATATAAAATTTAGTTATATGGAATTGGAATTTGTAAAATAAGCTAGCTATGCTAATGGCAGTCAAAACATGGGAAATTTAATAGTGTCTGTTTCAGACTAAACAATACTTATAACAATCATGCAATAGTAATCAATTATTTTTTAGTTAAAAGCAACTGATCAGTGCACTTTGTCTGTTCTTATTATTCTTCTTCTTCTTGTTGTTTTCATTTTTAGTAACTAATAAGCAATCCTACAAAAAAGTGATGGTTGAAGTTGATAGATGTTAAGTCAGTCGCTTTAGTGTTGAATTGTTGATTGTTATATCTCTTATTTATCTGTTAATTATTTATAAGAAATAAAAGATTTATGTAGAATAATTTTATTGCATATACTCTTCCAGCAAGCTCCTCCATGTAAAGACATGAAGAAATGGACAGTGACTTGCCTAAAAAAAGAAGAAAGGGACAGTGAAACCTGAAAAGGCTCAGCTTCTTTTAGGAGTGTGTATAATAATAATAGTACTGAGAAAATGAAGTATAACATGAATAGCAAAAGATGGCATGTGTTGGTGTTGCCCTCAAACGTTTATGTCGTCCATGACTTTTTGTTAATGGGGTTCACTGTGTCATCGTGTAAAAGGGTTTTTTGGGTGGAGGAGATTGAGATAAGATAGACAGATAGAGAAGAAACAAAAGAAAATAGTGGAGAATGAAGAGGGTTCGATGGCTGCAGCCTGCACTGCATCATACAAATGGGTCTTGAACTTGGTGCGCATAAACAGCAGCCACCATTGCTGACCAATGATGCGGCTGCATGCAGCCTCATCTACCTTACCCATATCCAATAATTTAATACCACCACCTTCAATACCATATCAAAATATGCAGATTGAGTTGAGTTAATAATTAAAATAGAATTAGAAGCAAGTCAAAAACGTTGAAATCACAGAGATCAAGGAATATTAGGAGCAGTAATATCACATGGGCATTAGCGTGCATGCACCCAATCCCAGGAGTCTCTCATATGCACACAATTGCAGAGATGAGTGAAGATCAATGGAGTTTGGAGGATGCCCTAGCTCACAACTCACAGCTTTGTCTTGGATTTCGCTCATCATCAGTCACCACCACCGGTTGACAAAATGCTCTCATATATAAATAAATAAATAAATATTACATATTCCTATGTAATGTATATTAAGACAATGCCACTCTCTGTTGTCTTAATTTTCCGAGAAGTACCGGGTCTTACTGTCTACCCCACTTGGATGCCGTGCTGTTACGCTGCTACTACTGTCTCTTTCATGGGACAGAATTTTTACTCTCTACCGTAATCATTTTTTATTTTATTTTATTTTTTTTTTTATAAATGGATTGAGAATTTTATTTATATTGAATCATTTTATTAAGAGATAACTTATAGCGAATATTTTATCATTCTACGAAGATCTGAACTATTCATTCAATAGTTGTTTCTTTATCATAATCATTTTAATAATTAATTTAAAAAAAAGAAATCAAAGATAGACACATTGATTAACAGGGTAAAGCCAAAAGCAGTAGGGCCAAAAGTATTATACTTGAGAATCAGCCACCCCAGTTTACATAGAACAATAGGCCCAAGCCCAAACTCAGATTTTCATCCCCATATGAAAGAAACACACAAATGTGAATGGATAGAAAGAAGCCATGGAAAAGACAATGATTAATGTCTGAAAGATTATTGATATCCATGAATCTAAAATATGAAAAATCTTTAATCAATTATCGTAATCATATCTTCCATTATATTTGAAATAGCGTTTATATGTTACTGATGATATTTTGTAAGAAGTCATTTTCATGCTCAATTTTAAGAATGACCTAAGAACAAAAAAAAAAAAAAATTTCAAACTGTGTACTTATGATGATTTTTGTACGCAATCTGCGATATTAAATGGACAATTCATAATATAATTCTTAATATTTGATAAATATTATAATTTAGTCCATAATTTTTAAATAATTATTTCTTTTTTAACATATTTTTATATCTAAAAATTGTAATAAATTGAGAATTTTTGAGTATCGATCCGACCGACTGAAACTTAATAGAATAAATTTAAATAACTATAATTAAATTTGAAACGGGTTTGAATTTAAAAAATAATCGAATTCGGATCAAGTTTGAATTTTATATATAGGTATTAATTATTCGAATCCGTTTATATTGATAATTAATTTAATATAAAAAATATATTTTATATTAATATTTATACAAATTTTTTTATATATTTTTATTTAAAAATTAAATTTTAAATATTTTAAAAAATATTAAAATTTTTAAATAAAAATTATTAATAAAAAATATTTTTTATATAAATTATTAATTAAAATATATAAAATTAAACAAATTTATATTTTATTAAAATAATAATAATTAAATTTAAAATAAAATTAAATAATATAAATTAATTTTTAATTAAATTATAATAAATTTAAATATTACTAATATAAATCTAATTAGAATTCAGATTGCTTAATTTTTAGCCTGTCCGTTACATCATTTGTGGGCGTTGAGGCTAAACCCAAGAAGCTTAAAAATAATGCAATTAAATGAGTAGGAGACTTTGGCAGTTTACTACTCCACTACCTCCACTTTTATTGATTTGGCCTTTTGATACTTTTTCATGCTAAAAAATATCCTAAATAGTAAACCAACCGACACCTTCCTTAATTTATATGTACAGTCGATTCGCACTGAGTACGGACTAAAATTTAACTACAATTTATTAAATAATTATAAGGATAATTGGAATACCATGGCACTTAATCATTAAAATTAAAATTAAAATTAAAATTAAAATTAAAATTAAAATTTGCATGGGTGAAAATCAGAGGAATGTTTCCAGACGAAGGAAGGAAGCAGGGGTAGAGTTGTGTGAGTGAAAGGAAACGGAAGGAAGTCTTGAGTGACAAATTGCATTGAGAAAGATAAAGGCAAATAAAAAGGACAAAAGTGATATCGGAAAAGTGACGTGAAGTAAAAAGTGAAGCTGAGCCGAACTAAGCCAAGCCAAGCCAAGCCAAGCCGGTCAGAAGAGAAAATAAGAAAATTAAAGAGGAAGCTGATTATCGGCGGAAATTGTCAGTTTGTCTGGAAGAGAGAGAAAAAGAGAATCTTTTTTAGCTGTACGGTTTTGGGTATTAGTAGAAATGGGACCCATTTTCAATACGAAAACTCCCACGCCTCATTATCATTATTATTAATAAATTACTTAATTTTCCATTATTAATATTTTTTCTTTGTTTTTTTAAATAACTCTACACTTTTATCTATTATTAATAATTTATTATTAATATATAAATAAATAATAATAAAGACGGACAAAAAAATTCCTATTATATGACTCGGTCTTCTTCTTTCTCCAGTCACCGCGCCTTTGTATATACGTTTTCTGTATGGGTAAGCAAAGCAGATACGGCGCCGTTCTACGACTACTCAACACGGAGTGACGGAGACAAGCGTGTCCTGTGTCCTGTTTTGGCCGTACATATGAATGGCTCTAATCGTTTGTGATGGTTATTTATTTATTTATTTAAAAAAATTATTATTGTTTTATAATTGTATTAATATTAAAATTAAAAACTTTCTTAATCTGTACTTCTTCTCATTTTCTTTAAAAAAAAAAATTCATCCACGGGCCGTTTTATTTATTCAAATGTATTTATATGCATATAGTGTGTATGTATAATTTTTCGTCAAAGTCATGGATACCAAATAAAGTAATATTATGTTTAATAATTAGAAAATAAGTTTAAATTTAGTTGATAATACATTAAAGTTGATATTTTTTATTTATTTAATTTAGAAAAACAAGGTGTACTATCAAAATCAATGGGAAACATAAGTAAAAAAAAGAGTAATCAAAATTATTTGAGACAGTGAATCTCATAAAGAGAAAAGTTCAAATTGAAATTTCATTGTAAAAGCAAGGACAGCCCCACCCCACATATCCCCAAATGAGTACTAAATGGCCCAACAACAACTATACTTAATCATATTCTGTGTTTTCAACATGCTCAAAAGCTTAATTTGTTTTTCTTCTTTCTTTCTTCTTTTTTTTAAAAAATATTTTTTCAAATAATTAGAAAAAATTCAGATCATAATACACTTTTCTTAATAAAAAAATAGATATAATATATATATATATTTTCAATATGGGTTCATGCTTTGTTAATTGATTTCAATCCTTCCCTTGTATAATCATTATGGTCGTTCATGAGAACATGAAAAAGATAAAGAAAAAAATAAAAAAAAGGAAAAAAGAAGGAGAAGATGACAGAGGAAGGTGGTGGCGTAGTTTGTGAGTTGGCAATTATGAAAGTAGAAAATTTTTGGAGGGATTGGATATGGATCCATCAAATTCGAGGGAGGGAGGGATGGACCCATTGCTTCAATTATAAAGCTAACAACTATAATTGTTTTTGGAAAGGAAACATAGCATTTATATATATTTTTGAAAAAAAATAATTTTAATATTATCATAGTAAATATTATTCATAAATTAGTTTGTCTTTTTTGGTAAACGTCGCTTTCAAATATTTTAATCACATTGCACAATTACAATGTGCCCTACCATAAATTAAATAATAAATGTTTTTCTCCTAATTTGACTCGATCCAGGATAACATGAGGGCTGACTACAAATGGGCATGGCCCATCATTTTTAAACGATTTGGGTGTTGTTTGGATCGAGAGAATTTAGATTAGGGAAATTCAATAAAACAAATGTTAAAAATTCCTCATTTACCAATAAACCCCTCTCATTATCCATCATTTTGAAATTCAAATTAAGAGGTGGGATTTTTGATAGATCAACTCGTAACTTTGCTTTAAAATACAAACAATATTAAGTTATAAATGAGAAAAGAGGTGTATGATCATGATGATAAAGGAAATGATGAGGGGGTTATGATTCCATCATTTTCTGAATTTGTTGGACCAAGTATAAGAAATGATTGAAGTTGTTCATTGCTTCAGCTTGTGATAAAATCTACCATTTCAATCTTGTTTCTTTCTGCTCAACGAAAGAAATAAATATAAATATCAACCATAGAAGTCCAAGGGCAAATTGAGAGCAAAGCTACTACATATAATTTGTATAAACTGTCTGAGGAAATAAGAAGCTTTGTTGAACTTGGACTGCAAGTTCCTCCACACTTAACTGACATTCCAGCCCTATCTGCGATACATATTCATAATCCAATGTAAGATACAACTATCTCATCAACCTGCAGTTACTATATTATCAAAGAAAACAAACCACATGCATTATTACAATATCTGGTCTAACAACAAAGCTCCTATAATAATCGATTTTTCTCAAACTATCAATATACGTAAAGTAGAAGTGGTAATAATAACTTCATGAATTAATGAGTATTAGCTTAAGTAGTTGTACTAGACTCGTTTCGTAAGTTATAAGGTTGTAGACTTCAAAATATCAACCAAAAAATAAGGCTATATGAACTTGACACGTATAGAGAGCCCGTGTAAGAGTGCATGCTGTTTTGGTGGGTATGCCAATGAAAATAAGCTATATATGCTCAAGTACTTCTCCAAAAATTCTTCATCAAAGTGAAAATGACAATCTCCACTCCAATTCTCTATGTGGGGACGTCTATGCTGTCCGTTTCATCAGATCAAATATATATATATAATGGGTTGGATTCCTTTTTGTCTTGCTCAAAATTACCCACCTAAATATTTGCACTTGTAATAAGTTCTTAATAAATTAGCTTAGGATTAAACTGAAAGCGTTATGTAATAGAGTATTGGCACAGTATACCTTAACGACAAAGGAGTAGAGAACAGTGTCTTCCATGCTACTTATGTTCAGATGAAGGACCTCAAAGCAAAGTTTTTCCAAGGTACTGATTATCCTCACAATTTGACCTGGTATTGGCCTTGATAATATTTTCAAGATCACGTTTGATCCCGATATCTTTGCTTCCACATCCGCAACTGAAGAGTTGCAGCATGCAGTTAGTTCATTAACATTCTCTTGCCCCAAAGATGGGCTTTGATCAGGCTGAAGAGTTATTAACTGCAGTGGCCTAGGGCTAGGGCTAGGACTAGGGCTTAAACTCTTCCTTCGTTTCTTGGATTCCAGAGCTTGCAAAACTTGATGCAATTCTTTTATAAACTCTACAACACCCGCTATGATAGATGCTTGATCCCCCTATCATTAAAGCAAAAACATTAATTATTAGCTCAAAACTGTAAAGAAATTAAGCAAGGTGTGTTTGTGTGATTTACCCTTTTGATATAGAAACAAGGGGTCAAGGAACGTAAGACTTTGAGATGCTCATTCATCTGTCTTCTCCGGTTTCTTTCTACAGTTATGTGAGACATGTTTCTACAATTAGATGTCGCTTTTAGGTCTACAAAAATTCTTGTCTATTTATACGGCAAGATACTAAGAAGGAGACTCCAAAAATCCCTTTCTGGGTTGGATATTAAATGCTATATGCTGCAGACCCGTGAGGGTTCTTGGTCATTCACTTGCTCTCTCTCTCTCTCTCTCTCCCTCTTTCTTGTGTAGATATTGCATCTCACGTTTATTACCGTGGGTCAATTACATGAGGTGCGTGAGTTAAAACAAGGGGGAATAGGTGGGTGTTCCTTAACTTCCTGTATGTCTTCTTCATGCACATTCCCCTCTTATCATACCTGTCATTGCATGCTTATTTTTATGTATATTTAAGTGTATTAATTCTCTCTTTTTGTTTATTTTCCTACTCAGAAAGTGATGGCTGTCAAATGTATATATATGATCAGTCGTCATAGTGTGATTCAATGGTATCTCTTGATGTTGATGTTGTATGATATCTATGGTCAGTCGATGTGGGACATTGCTGTAACTTAGTATTTTTCTTTCTTTTTTTTCTTTTTAATTAGGTTTGTATTCTTCCTATCTGGGTGATTATTATTAATCATATAACTGAACCACGAATCAACTTTTACTTTCTTTTGATTTGTATTTTTTAAAAAAGTAATTTATTTTTCAATTTAAAACATTTATGATTTTACCGAGTTTTGATTTTGAGTCGAATTATTTTGATTTCAAAACCTACACAATGGTTGGATCTATTTCAATGTTATGTATATTAGATGAGCTAAAGCAAGAACAAATATCTAGGGAAGCCCAAATCATCTTCACTGGTATAAATATGTTAATTTAGTAGGTTTTAGATGGTAATTAAGGAACATTAATCCTGCTGGTGTATCACGTGGCTGCGAAGGATTTTAGCTTGCCTAAAGATTTTTATAAAGAAATGACTTATTGACTATATAATGAATCGGGTTTACCTAAAAATTCTCGATTCGTAACACAATTTTCTTGCTGAAACACACAACACTAACCCCACAAATCTTGAGAAGGCAGCAATTATAATAAGTTAATAATCCCATTACTCTTAGTATTGAGTAATTCCAGAGTGTAGTTTCCTGACGAACTTGGGAAAAAAGAGAGGGCAGTGGCAGTCATAACATTACAAGTAGTAGAGGAGTAATGACAAGAGCGTGCATTCCAGTAAGCATAATGCAGTAAATGTATTATAGGGCGCAGCAGCATGCTACTCAGTTTTCTGTTTTCTTTCTTTTGTGCCAAAGTTCCCAACCCATAGACACAAAGTAGAATTCAGGAACATTAACTGTCTTCCAAGGAGTGAACAGACAAATCACAAATGCATGCATGCATGCATGCATGTACTACCATAACCCTCATTTAGCCCCTTATAATATTATATATGGGGATGGTTTCAGACCGGAAAGATTTCAGAATCGATAAAAGGCAAAAGGTCAAGCTTTAAAGAGTGTGAATCGAGATTTAATAATTAATAAAAAAATAATCGATATATTGTTAAATAAATAATAAAAAATTAATAATAATCTTTTATTAGCTACAACATATACTGTTGCTAAGTATATATATACCTATTTTTTTACTAATACTCTGGTAACAAATTATCCATATCAATGCTGTGTTTTTACAATACGGTTAAATTTTATATAAATGCTTTGTAATGTTTTGAATGGTGATGAAGGTGACGGTAATATTGTTTGTGAGATATTTAACATCAAAGGCAAGAATAAAAAAGACTACAAGTAAATTATGAAGTCATTTCACTAAAGAAAGAAACAAGCTCAAAATATCATAGAGCTACTGTATTTGAAGTTTATACTATCAATTGTTTGTTTTCTGCCCCCGACATATTGCTATATCTTTTCAACGTGTAAGAAAAGCAGAATTCTGCAATGCTAAGCCTTTCCATGTCCTTCTCATCTCTGCTTGCGCATTATGATGGGATGCCTTGCAAAACAAATTACAAGCTATGTCAGGATTGAAAAATGACAAATCACGCAACCCACATGTCGCAGCAAATGGCTATTATAAGCCTCAGGTTGGAAATATGAGATAAAAGGAGATGAAAGCTTCCAACAGTTTTTTGAAATCCATGGCAGAAGGTGAACATTTCCTGAAAATCCTCTTCAAGAAACTAATCATGCCACCTTCCTTTGGAAAACAAGACATAAGGCTTTATGGCTGATATATATATATATATATATATATATAATATCGCAGGAGAAAGTGTAAATGGTAAGACCAAAATATTTGGGATGGTAGGAATATTTAGGACTTAGGTTGGTTGAATGGGTTTAATGAACACTCTACACACGGGACAAATCATAATATAGGAACCATACCACAAGCAAAAAAATCGAGAAACTTCTCAAAATTGAAGTAATTTATTAAGCTTGGTATGCTGGTTAATGCAAAAAAATAAAAAAATAAAAAATTAACCAGTGTTGTTGGTTATAATGAAGTTTCACAAAAGTAACATTCAACTACTACTCTAGGACAAAAGGATTATAGTTTTTTATGCAGAAAGAACAAACATAGCTTTCCACAAGGTGAGGGAGATGCAGAAGTAATCTTATAGCTTCAATCAGTAAAAACAGGCCCAGTTTGCAGATGATAAGCCCACAGAACACTGTTACTCAGAAATCTTAAATGTTTCATATAGTGTTCTTTGCATAAAAATGTATGTAAAAGTACCTAGGTTGATGCACCTTGAAGAGATTTCTCAAAGTCTTGCAGTTGTGAGATGAAACCTAAATTAGGAGCAGCCTGAGGTCGTCTTTTCTTCACATGATCAAGAGCTTGGGATAGGCTCATTCCATGCTTTCTCATCAGATAACTGACAACAATTGTCACACTGATAGGCAGAACAAATAAATTAAGCTCGCAAAAATTGGAGATGACACACATCCAGCTTCCAGCTTATAAAATTTAAAGAAGCAAAATGTTAATTATAGCAAGTTCCTGCTGGTAGGCATACAAGATTTTTTCAATCATAAGAACCTTCAATCAAGGAACCTTCAAAGCGTAAGAAACAAAAGCCATAAATTAAGATGAATAAATAACAAGAAGGTATACAAGAAAAAAAATTTTATGAGGCATCTTCTATGTCCCAAATAAAAGAAATTTGACTGCCTTGATATTTTTTATTAAACTCATACCACAATGTGTTCAAGCATTTATCAACACTAACTCCTTCCTTGCTCACTTCTTTCCCCTATCATTGTAAACCGACAGTTGATCTTACTTGCAAGATGTCCACGCATGTGGACTGTGGAGATTAGTATTTGTAATTCAATCTAGATTTTGCACTCGAACTCCAAGGTGTAAGAATAGAGCCAATAGAAAAAAAAAAGTTGTTCCATTAACTCTCCACATCAGAATTAAAAGAAAAATCACCATTATAATGTAAAGGTACAACACAATGGATAACCTCTGTAACAAACTACCACCTGCCTTCATGTGATTGTATTAGCCAAAATTGCTTGTATTGAATTAGAATTCTCAGCTTAAGATTCCACAATGTTTTGGAGATACAGCCATTACCAAAAGAAATCCTGAGACGGTCACTTCATTGATGATGTTTTAGATCAATTTAGTAGCAAGACTAAGAACAATAAAATAGAATGCAAGTGACCTAGGTAGGGAATTATATCACCTTCTGGATCTTCCAACAAAGCAATGAACCAAAACACCACCACCCTGTCTTTTAGCTTGATCAATAAAACTGAAACACTCATCAAAGTATTGTCTCAAATTTGTGTCTTCTTTATCCGCAACTACATCACAAAGAAAACATCAAGTTATAGTGAGTTTCATTTAACAGAAGCTCAATATGGTTTGTGCAATTGCAAGCAACAAGCATTCCTGAGTGTAGATACTCAAATGGTCAAACACCATAAAACTGATGCATATCAAGGTAGGATTGGAACTACTTTAAGGAAATATAAACAGAAAATAATATTAATGGGATCATAAATATATACCATTAAAAGGAAAACACTCAAGAAAATCCTAAAGAAAATTACAACTAAGTTCAAAGTTATATTCATAATGCAAGAAGTTGAGAACAGAGTTACGGTGAAAAAGTTATTTTGTCAAAGAAGAGAAGGAAAAAAAAAAACAAAAGAAGAAGAAGAAAACAGCAACCGAAGAACCATGATGTTATGATCAAATAAATTTGAGGCTATGGGTACCCAGGAGAAATAAATTCATCAGTAGAAGGATGTAAAACCAAACCTCCAATGACTTTATATATAAAATCATCTCGATGAGCAGGAGCCAAAGAATTAGCTACTGTTAAGATGTGGGTAATATTCTTGCTTTTTAGTGCATCCTTATTATTAGCAGCACCAAAAGAACCCAAGAAGAGGCCCTGAAAATTATTATAAAAAGAATTACAAAAAAGAAAAAGCAAAATCCAGGCTAATGCAATGAAGCAAACTTAAACCAGGAAATCAAGGAAGAAAGCATGAATGATATATTGAATAATTAGACATCCAAGCATAATTACCTCTTCAATTTGGCAAGGAAGGTTGTCCTCCTTAAAGCTTCTTGTCACATTTATAACTCGCCAAAGTGCAGCTATTTGATTCTTAATTGAATCTTCAACCTTATCCATAGTTAGGAAGAGCAAGCAGTCCACTTGTATGTAAAATTTCTCCTTCAAGAAAGGCATAAGATTATAAGAATTAAGAAATGCATCCTTGTCTCACTCATATTTCTCCATTCTGATGGCTTGTCTACGACTTCAGGCAAACGAGACTAAGGAACACCAACTAACACAGGGAAGGAATAAATACTATAGATTTTTTGAAGATCATGCAAGAAGAACAAAAATTCAGAGCAAACAACATGAGTACAAAGTCACAGGTAATACCCAAACTAAATCTCATTACAGAACAATCATCTGAAGAAAATAGTATCATCTGTACAACTGTAACAGTGTAATGACACTATTAAGCACGAAAAAACAACTTGGGAAGTTATTACAGTGTATCCATCTGTCTCCATTAAAGGATCAAAAACTGTCTCAAATATTTCCACAAACTTGTCAGATCATCTCAATACCATTTTGAATTATATCACACAAAATTAGCATATGATTAACATTATCAGGTGGGAAATCTAAATTGGGTCAAAACATACTCATATAGAACTATCCAGAAAGTATAAACTTTTCGTCATAAATCTAAAAAAACAAAGGAAAAAAAAAGGAAGAACGGATCAAATGATCCATTGACAAACACATTTTATTTTCTCTGATCACATATGAAAGTTAAGATATTTACCTTCTTCAGAGCTCTGTTAATCTCTCCTCCCTTTAGAATCCAGGTCTGAGGGGGAAATGTTGTTGGCAGATATTTATTCTCAAATTATTTTTTATCATCCAATTGCTGTATCTGATTCTCGTCCAGAAAGGAGCGTACACAAACGAAAAGAATATTCGTATTTGTTATGGGGTTCATCAGTCATCACCTGATATCTCAGCATCAGCTGCAGGCTGCAGCCAACACTTTGGGCTTCCAATTGGGCGTAATCAAAATCTACACTCAAAGCCCAGACCGATAGATTGGCCCAGTCATACCTAACTAGTGGAGTAGGAGTAGGACTTCTTGTTGTAGGCAATCACATTTCTGAAAATAAAATACTGTCCCCTTCTACGATTTTTATTTTTTTTTATTCTTTTATATATATATATATATTAAGAGTGATAATTTATATTTATTAATAAAATTTAAATATATTTTAATTTTTTAAAAATATAATAAAATTATAATAATTAAAATTTTATATTATTATAATATAAAAAATTAAATAATAATTTTGAAATAATTAAAAAAAAAACCGGCGAAGAAAATTATGCGAAAGTAATAAATAGAAAAAGTGGATATGAACTGGTAAAAAGCATAATCTAGTCAGCGGAAGCGCAAAAGATCAAAGCCTTATCCATTTTACGTGGCGACTTTATCAGTCTGCGTCCATCCACCGCGTCTCTATGCATCGTACGCTCAATCTGCTAAACTCCGCTCCCTCTTACCAAACTAATTTCATTGTAACAGAAACACGAGTCTTCTCTTTTTCATCCCTGTTCTCTCCCTTTCTGTTTCTCCTTCAATGGCTTCTTTCAAATTCTTTCTTCTCCTCTGTTGCTCCCTTTTCCATTTTCTTTACCAAGTTCATGCTCATATCTCCGTCCCAGATTCTGTACTTCTTCCTGTTACCAAAGATCTTGCAACCCTCCAATACGTTACCCAAATCGATTATGGCATCCCACAAGTACCCACCAAGCTTGTAATTGATCTAGGCAGTCCCTTTCTCTGGGTTGATTGTGCCTCAGGCTACGTTTCATCTAAGCGTATAATTCCCAGTTGTTCAATTCAGTGCTCATCGGCAAAGGCCTTTCGATTTGGAAACAATAGTTGCTTTTCTGGTACTTCTAGGTCTGAAGCTCATCCCTCAACTTGTGATCTCTTCACAGAAAACGGAATCACACAGTTGACATCAAGAGGGGAGCTTGCAGAAGATATTGTAGCCATCCAATCTGTAGAAGATGGTAAAATCATGAAAATTGATCACTTTCTCTTCGCTTGTGCTCCTACTTCTCTGTTAAATGGCTTAGCCAGAGGTGCCCAAGGGATGCTAGGCCTAGGAAGAAGTCCAGTTGCATTACCGTCACAGCTTGCTGCAGCGTTTGATTTCCACAAGAAATTTGCTTCCTGCTTGTCTTCCTCTAATGGCTTTATACTATTTGGGGGAAGGGATTCACTTTTTAGCCCAGATATTTCAAGGTCACTAACCTACACACCTCTAGTCTGCAACCCGGGAGGTAACAATCAGGAATATTTCATCAACGTGAGGTCCATCAAGATTAACGGCAAGCGATTGGCTCTAGGCCAAGGAGGCATTAAAGGGACAAAAATAAGCACAACTGTGCCTTACACCACTTTGGAGAGCTCAATCTATGGCACACTTGTGAAGGCTTATATAAGGGCTGCAAATGTTGTGAATATGACGATGGTTGCTCCCGTGGCCCCTTTTGGCCTTTGCTTTAGTTCAAAAGGGATTGGTGTCAACGAACTGGGAGCAGATGTTCCAGCAATTGAGCTAGTGCTGCAGAGCGAGATGGTGAAGTGGAGGATACATGGGAGAAATTCTATGGTGGGTGTGAGTGATGAGGTGATGTGCTTGGGGTTGTTGGATGGTGGGCTGGACTCAAACACCTCAATTGTAATAGGAGGGCTTCAATTAGAGGATACCCTTTTAGATTTTGATTTAGGAACTTGTATGCTTGGATTTAGTTTGCCTCATCAGATGAGACAAACTTCTTGTTCTAAGTTCCTGCTGGAGTCCACCTCGCTTAAGGAGTCTATGTGAATGTGCGATTCCTCTGGTTTGGAATTTTAATTTTATTTAAAGCCATTCTCATTTTTTCTTTATTTTTCAAGAAGCACTAAATTGAAAAAAAATAATCCCACAAACAATTTTTTTTTTAAAAAAAAAAATCAAAGGTCAAAAATCTAAAATTCGGAATTAACTATATCGAATAAAATTGGAATGATAATCTTATTCTTTATTAATCATTTTAGCTATAGATAGTTTAGATAATAATTACTTAATTTAATTCAGAGTTTTTAACTTTTGTTATATTATTATAAAAAGATAAATGATTTTCTAAAACAGTAATATATGATTAATTTTAAAATTTGTAATAGGAAATTTTAACGGTAATATTAAATAAACTTTTAAAATAATAATAATAGGTTCCATTAAATTTAATGGATAATGAGCCAATAAATTTTAATTCAACAATACTATATCTTTAAACCTATTAGAATTTTTTTGATATTAAAAAAACTTAAAATATTTACTGTAATTTATATTTATATTCAATATTTTAAATTTTAAATGGTAAAATTAAATTTTTTTAATTTATTACGATCATAATTAAAAAAATAAAATAAATTTATAAAAATTTATAGTAAATTATAATATAATTACTAAAGTTTTAATTAAATAATAAAATAATTTTTAAATATATATTTTTATTACAATAATATCATTTTTTGTTAATTTAATTATTTATTTTTTATTCTCACTTTTATATAATATTATAAATATAAATAAAAATTTAAAATATATAAAATTTCATAATTTAAAATATATAATATTTTATTTTATTTAAAATATTATTAATAAAAAATAAAAATTTTTTAAACATAAAAATATTCATACAATTTATAATATGGAGCATAATCATTTATCGAAATATTTTAATATATATTATTTATATATAATATTTTATATAATAGAAATTTATTTATAATAAATATTTATTTAATATACCATATTTAATATTACATTTAATAAATATTAAATATATTTAATTTTAATATAAAATTTAAATTAAAAAATTATATATTTTATTAATAATATAAAAATCACCCCCTTAACTTATATAAATTTAATTTAGTCCTTTTAATTTGGGCGAGTAATATTTGGTCTAAATCGAAAAATTAAAAAATTAAATTAATTTAAAATTTTAGTTAAATTTTTTATTTATTTTGATTCGGTACGATTTTTAATTTTAAAATTTTTAGTTATTTTGATTTAATTTTATTATAAAAATTTAAAAAAATCAAATTAAACTAATTAATAATAATAATATATTATTTTTAATAATATAAAGAAATTAAATTATAAATAAAATTAAAATATTTTAATTAAATTTTTAAATATAAAAAATAAAAATTTCACTTATCAAATTAAATTAAATCGAATCAAACTGATTCAATTTGGTTGAATTTCTATCTAAAATTGAATTAACTTAATTTTTATAAATACTAAAATTTTAATTTTTTATTCATTTAATTTAATTTAATTTTAAATCGAACTAACTGAATGTTCACTTTCAATTATAATTATAATAAATTAAAAATATTTAAATTTATTATTTAAAATATTAAATATAAATATAAATTAACATAACGTTTAATTTTTTTATTTTTTTATAAAATATAAATTAAACTTAAACTCAACAACTAATAAATTAGGGATAATTTTTTTATTTTTTAAAATTTTTTAGCCTACTTTATATTTTTATTCACATAATAGCAGTATATTAATAAGATATATCAAATAAATTAATATAGTAAAAAATATTGAATATTTAAATTTAATTAAAAATTAAACATTATAATTTAGTTTGATGCTTGAAAAACTCAAAGTTGAATTTAAATTCAAAAAATTTAATTAAAAAACACATCAATAAAATTTAAATTTAAATTCAAAAAACTCGATTAAAAAATTAATTAAAAATTATTACAATCAAATTCAATTCATAATAAATTTATTTATTATTTAAATAAATCAATTCAAACTTAAATCAGAATTTTATTTGTTAATAAGTTCATTTAATCTAAATTTAATTAATTTAAAATTTTACACTTTAAATTTTTAATTTAAAAGTCAAAAGATATTTAACTAAAATTAAATATAATTTAATCAAGATTTTAATTTAAATGATAATAGAAGGGGAAATCTTTATTTTATAGAGGAATTTCACTCTATTTTCATAAATTTTTGATGGACTGTCGGTGCCCTTAGTCCGTTACTAACATAAAGCGTAGCAAGTAGGGTGCAATAGACCTGTGATTCAGTGGTTAATCAAATGATTGTTTTGTTGAGGTTTTGGGTTTAAATCCGAGCAACAACGATTATCAAATTTTTCTCTTTTTTATTATTTAGATTTTAATATTCAATAACAATTTATCAATTTTTTTATAATTTAAATTTTAATATTCAAATCCTTTTTTTTATTATTTAAATTTCAATATTTAAATATTTATTTATTTATAAAAAATTTTCTCTTTTTTATTTTTTATTATTATTTAAATTTTAATATTTAATAACAATTGATGAAAATTTTTTCCTTTTTATTTTTCTTATCATTTAAATTTAATATTTAAATTCTTTTTTATTATTTAAATTTCAATATTTCAATATTTATTCATTTATAACATTAAATATTATTTAGTGTTTAAATACTAATTATTAAAATTTCTATTAATTATATAAAGTAATCAATTTTTTTCCTTTTTATTTTTTTATCATTTAGATTTTAATATTTAAATCCTTTTATTTTTTTATTATTTAGATTTCAATATTTCAATATTTATTTATTTATAACGTTAAATATTATTTATTGTTTCAATATTCAATAACAATTGATCAAAATTTTTTCTTTTTTTATCATTTATATTTTATTAAATCCCTTTTTATTATTTAAGTTTCAATATTTAAATCCTTTTTTATTATTTAAGTTTCAATATTTAAATATTTATTTATTTATGATGTTAAATATTATTTATTGTTTAAATACTAATTATTAAAATTTTAATTAATTATATAAAGTAATTATTTTTTTATTTATTTTATCATTTAGATTTTAATATTGAAATCTTTTTATTTTTATATTGTTTAGATTTCAATATTTAAATATTTATTTATTTATAACATTAAATATTATGTATTATTTAAATACTTATTATTAAAATTTTAATTAATTATATAAAGTGTATCTAATATTAAAATCAACGATAATCACTCATTCAAACATTTATATTACATTTTATATAAAATTAATTAAATTATATATAATAAATATATAAATTTATATATAAATAGTCTATATATTAAATTAAAATTTTTATATAAAATTTATTAATATATTATTATTGATATTTATATACTATTATTTATTTTATTTAAATATATAATTTATAAATTATTTTATATTATAAAAAAATACTATACATATAATAATATATTAATATAAGTATAATCAACTTAAATTATATAATTATATATATATATTATACTCGCTCAATAATATTATATTAATATATATTTAAATAATATAAAATTTTTAATTTATAAAATTAAGTAGACAATATTAAATATGAAAATAATCATATAAATATATATATATATATATATATATATATATAAATATATAAAAATAATAATAATAATGATAACAATAATTTATTAAAAAATTTAATAATTTAAAAATATATATCTATTTAGAAAAATGTATATAGTAAAAAATAAATATATAAATTAATAGTAAAATTACACACTTAAGGATAGAAATATATAAATTAATCATATATATATATGGTTATATAGTTTAATATTATTTAATTTTTTTAAATTTTAAAATCATGGAGAAATAAATAATATAAATAAATATTAAAAATATAGTATTTATAACTTTTTAATTAAAAAATATTAATAATATTATTTAATATTTATGAATAGTATTTATTATTTTACATTAAAAATTATTTTTAGCTCATATATTAAATTTGTTTCTATGTATAGTGATAGAATTAATTTATTTTTTTTATTATAAATTTAAAATAAAATTATATAATAATTATATTTTATAAACATACATTTTATAACGTTCATATTTAATTAGTTCATAAATAAGAGTATTATTAAATACATTTATGAGTTTTATAAATTAATTTAGTTTACCAACCTCTTAATGAGTTCACTCACGGGTCTTCTAGCGAGCTTGATCGATGAGTATTTTAACAAATCTGCTCACGAATCTCTTGATGAATTAACTTGCGAATTTTTTGATAAATTAGCTCGCGAGTCTCTTAACGAGTTAACTCATGAATCTTAACCAGTCGAATACTACTAAACTCAAGTTTGGCTCTTTTAATAAACGAGCTAAAAAATTGAGTTCAACCTCGACTCATTTAGAAAATGAACTAAACCCGATAAAGTTTTTATCGAGTCGAGTCTCGAATAGCTCACAAATAATTTAGTTCGTTTACAACCCTAAATTCTTTAAGACTGCAACTTAACCAATTTTGTATGACCAAATCAGCCTTGAAGATTAATGAATTTACTAAGTCATCTGACAAGGGACGTGTGATAAATGGTATCAGAGTTTCATTGTGAGGGTAATTTGGAATCTTAAGGATTACTTTGGAGAACTCTTTAACATAGTCCCGAATATTTCCCAGTAAGTCTGTAACGACCCGAAAATCGGACCGCTATCGACGCTAGGATCCAGATCGGCTTAAGGCCGCCGGGACCTGTAGCAAGCCAAACATTCATCCTGTGAACCTGTTTAATCCCATACATGATCAACAACATACATAAAAATTTTGAACTTTTTTTTCCATTCAATCACCAAACTCAACCTGTGCATGCACTATTCATAAACATAAACATTAACCCCATCTTGGAGTCCTCATCAATGCTCCAATGGGGTGACATAACATAAATTAAGTTTGGTTTACAAAAATCATCATTAGACATTAAGATCATGTACTAGAAAGGGATTAACATAATACTATGGTCAAGCACAACTCTAAACTTTCATAAGCATCAATACATAATATTTCTATATCATCCTTTTACATTACATCGTATCCATGTCCACATCTAGCTATTACATAATACATGACTCTACTCCTGCTGACCTCCTGGTCTACCCTGTACCTGCAAACCTGGGGGTTAAGGGAGAGGGGTGAGCTATAAAGCCCAGTGAGCAGAATAATTAAACATTCAATTTAAATTTCATGCTTTCATGAAATGCAACATATCACAAACAATTCACATCAAGGATGAACTTGTCACCATTTAGCCCTCCATATAGTCTAATCATGCCAGGGGCGTAGTGCAGGCACGCCTGGACTTCCATAGCATAACATACATATCCAACATACATTGCTCATAAATGCACAGTAAACCCATAAACTCCACATAAACCTACACATGCATTTCTACCCCAAGAAACTTCATAAAACTTACTTAAAACATTAAAGGAACTATGGATCTACTCTTACCTCTTGAAGAACGAGATGAGAGACGATCCAACTTGGAGATGGGAGAGATCTCAACTCTTTGGTCTCCAAGCTTCCAAAACTCGCTCTTTTGTTCAAATATCTTCAAATCAACATAAAGCTTATTAAAACGTGAAAGATCGAAGGAAAAACATCTAAAATGAACCATGGGAGAGCAATAACTCACCGTGGCCGAAAATGGGGAGAAAACTCGCCCGTTTCGGCCATGGAGCTCTTATATAGGGGCTGGCAGACCACCTTTCGGCAGCCTAAAGTGCCTCCAAAACTCATGCAAGTTCGGCGGCCTAACATGAGGTTCGGCGGCCGAACCTTTGAAACTTTCAGAAGCCTAACTTGCCCCCCTAAATAATCCCACGTTCGGCGGCCGAACTTGGGGTTCGGCGGCCGAACCTGGGGTTCGACGGCCGAACCTGGGGTTCGACGGCCGAACCTGGAAATGTCTCCTTGGTCTTTTCATTTAAAACTTAATTTCCTTTTTGCTTAAAACCATAAAAATACATTAAAACATTTATGAAAACATGTTTTTACCCTTCTAGAGGTTTCCGACATCCGAGATTCCACCGGACGGTAGGAATTCCGATACCGGAGTCTAGCCGGGTATTACAAAGTCGATCTTCTCAATTTGGCTCTTGCTTTCAGGGCTGCATTATCCGAGTAAAATTGTTTCTTCAAGTCTTTTTAAAAGTCACTCAAAATAGTAATTGTGCATAGACCTATGTCAACATAACGCCTCTTCCACCACACCATAGATATATCCGCCAAATACAAGAATGCATTATCAACCTTGGCACCTAAATCCGTGATCCAATGGCTCTAAAGAACTGCTCCAAACTCTACAAGAAGGTATCAATCTCCTTTGCATTCCTAAAGCCTTTAAAAGGGGCATGTTTAGGCATCTCCATCCTTTATGGAGTGGCTATCATCTCCATGGACAAAAATAGACTAGCAACATTCCCTTGCGCAACAGCTTTCTTCAGCAAGATGAGTTCGTCCATCACTTCGCTTACTCTTCCAAGCACTCGATCAAGCTCCTCCCCTAAGAACCGATTTTCTTCCTTCAACATGGCTATTTTCTCCCCAAGATTATGGCGTGTAGTCTTATTGTCACTAGCCAGTCTTTTGATGGTAACATTTAAGGCAATTTGCACCTCCTCCCAGAACTCATCTGCAGCTGTCGTGAGCTCCTTAAAGTGCAAGCGATCTCCTCAAACTTCTCCTCGCCATCCATGAGCTTCAGCTCCACCTTAACCCGCCTAGTTTCCACATCACCCATCTCACTAGAAACTTGAGAGGGTTCGCAAGACTTATTTCTAGATCCCTTCTTACGTCTAATAGATTGTGTCAAAAGGTTGTTCTTCACGACTAGCTTTGTAACATCCCAAAAATAAAAAAAAAATAAAGTAAAAATAAAAATAAATAAATAAATAATTGAAATAAAATAAAATAAATAATAAATAAAAGAATAAGAAAAAAGAAAAAGAGAAGAGAAAAAGAGAAAGAAAAAAAAAGATAAATAAAAATCTAATTTAAAGACAAGTGGCAATGGTTAGCCACTTAACTAAAAACAAAAAGAAAAAGAAAGAAGAAAAGGTTGGCACAGAAGAAAAAAACCAAATTTTCTCCCATTCTCCTTCTTCTTCCCATCAATTAAGAGGAAGTACCCATTTCTCTATCTTTTTTTTTCCACACCAAAATTTCTTCAAAATATTACCTCCAATCAATTATCCATCTTATCCCAACACCTTTTCAAAGTAGAATTTGAAGAAAAACATCTTATTCCAACACCTTTTCAAAGTAGAATTTGAAGAAAAGAAGAAAAATCAAGAGAAAATTCAAGGTTGAAAGAGAGTGAATAGTAACCAAGGGTTTGGAAATTTAAAGGTATGTTAGGGGTTTTTTTTTAGGTATATTTCTTATCATTTTATGTGAATATTTATGAGAAATATTGTATTAATTTGATTTATTGGTTTATTTTTTTTTTCATGAAGAAGTGGAAGGGAAAGGAAAAGAAAAAGAAACTTAGAGAATTTTAAGCTTGTGGAAGATCTTGGGAAGGTTTGTGCTCAATTCTATTTCAATAAATACAAGAAATTGTTATTTATGTTCTATTTGAAATTTTACTACCCTAATAGAAAGACCAAGGTTGCTAGTGAAGAAAAAAACCCATTTTTCTTCCATTCTCCTTCTCCTTCCCGTCAACTAAGGTGAAGTACCAATTTCTCTATCTTTTTCTTTTTCACACCAAAATTTTTTCAAAATTTCACCTCCAATCAATTACCCATCTTATCCCAACACCTTTTCAAAGTAGAATTTGAAGAAAAGAAGAGAAATCAAGAGAAAATTCAAGGTTGAAAGAGAGTGAATAGTAACAAAGGGTTTGGAAATTTAAAGGTATGTTAGGGGTTTTTATTGTAGGGATATTTCTTATCATTTTATGTGAATATTTATGAGAAATATTGTATTAATTTGATTTATTGGTTTATTTTTTTTCATGAAGAAGAAGTGGAAGGGAAAGAAAAAGAAAAGGAAACTTAGGGAATTTTAAGCTTATGGAAGATCTTGGAAAGATTTGTGCTCAACTCTATTTCAATAAATTCAAGAAATTGTTATTTATGTTCTATTTAAAATTTTACTACCCTAATAGAAAAACCAAGGTTGGCAGAGAAGAAAAAAAATCAATTTTTCTCCCATTCTCCTTCTCCTTCCCGTCAACTAAGAGGAAGTACCCATTTCTCTATCTTTTTTTTCCATACCAAAATTTCTTCAAAATTTCACCTCCAATCAATTACCCATCTTATCCCAACACCTTTTCAAAGTAGAATTTGAAGAAAAGAGAGAAATCAAGAGAAAATTCAAGGTTGAAAGAGAGTGAATAGTAACCAAAGGTTTGGAAATTTAAATGTATGTTAGGGGTTTTTGTTGTAGGGACATTTTTTATCATTTTATGTGAATATTTATGAAAAATATTGTATTAATTTGATTTATTGGTTTATTTTTTTTCATGAAGAAGAAGTGGAAGGGAAAGGAAAAGAAAAAGAAACTTAGGGAATTTTAAGCTTGTGGAAGATCTTGGAAGGTTTGTGCTCAACTCTATTTCAACAAATTCAAGAAATTGTTATTTATGTTCTATTTGAAATTTTACTATCCTAATAGAAAGACCAAGGTTGGAAGAGAAGAAAAAAACCAATTTTTCTCCCATTCTCCTTCTCCTTCCCCTCAACTAAGAGGAAGTACCCATTTCTCTATCTTTTTTTTTCACACCAAAATTTCTTCAAAATTTCTTCAAAATTTCACCTCCAATCAATTACCCATCTTATCCCAACACCTTTTCAAAGTAGAATTTAAAGAAAAGAAGAGAAATCAAGAGAAAATTCAAGGTTGAAAGAGAGTGAAGAGTAACAAGGGTTTGGAAATTTAAAGGTATGTTAGGGGTTTTTATTGTAGGGATATTTCTTATTATTTTATGTGAATATTTATGAGAAATATTGTATTAATTTGATTTATTGTTTATTTTTTTTCATGAAGAAGAACTGGAAGGGAAAGGAAAAGAAAATGAAACTTAGGGAATTTTAAGCTTGTGGAAGATCTTGGGAAGGTTTGTGCTCAACTCTATTTCAATAAATTCAAGAAATTGTTATTTATATTCTATTTGAAATTTTACTACCCTAATAGAAAGACCAAGGTTGGCAGAGAAGAAAAAAACTCATTTTTCTCCCATTCTCCTTCTCCTTCCCCTCAACTAAGAGGAAGTACCCATTTCTCTATCTTTTTTTTTTTCCACACCAAAACTTCTTCAAAATTTCACTTCTAATCAATTACCCATCTTATCCCAACACCTTTTCAAAGTAGAATTTGAAGAAAAGAAGAGAAATCAAGAGAAAATTCAAGGTTGAAAGAGAGTGAATAGTAACCAATGGTTTGGAAATTTAAAGGTATGTTAGGGGTTTTTGTTGTAGGGATATTTCTTATCATTTTATGTGAATATTTATGAGAAATATTGTATTAATTTGATTTATTTGTTTATTTTTTTTTCATGAAGAAGAAGTGGAAGGGAAAGGAAAAGAAAAAGAAACTTAGGGAATTTTAAGCTTGTGGAAGATCTTGGGAAGGTTTGTGCTCAACTCTATTTCAATAAATTCAAGAAATTGTTATTTATGTTTTATTTGAAATTTTACTACCCTAATAGAAAGACCAAGGTTGGCAGACAAGAAAAAAATCAATTTTTCTCCCATTCTCCTTCTCCTTCCCGTCAACTAATTAAGAGGAAATACCCATTTCTCTATCTTTTTTTTTTTCACACCAAAATTTCTTCAAAATTTCACCTCCAATCAATTACCCATCTTATCCCAACACCTTTTCAAAGTAGAATTTGAAGAAAAGAAGAGAAATCAAGAGAAAATTCAAGGTTGAAAGAGAGTGAATAGTAACAAGGGTTTGGAAATTTAAAGGTATGTTAAGGTTTTTTTTAGGGATATTTCTTATCATTTTATGTGAATATTTATGAGAAATATTGTATTAATTTGATTTATTGTTTATTTTTTTTCATGAAGAAGAATTGGAGGGAAAGGAAAAGAAAAGGAAACTTAGGGAATTTTAAGCTTGTCGAAGATCTTGAAAAGGTTTGTGCTCAACTCTATTTCAATAAATTCAAGAAATTGTTATTTATGTTCTATTTGAAATTTTACTACCCTAATAGAAAGACCAAGGTTGGCAGAGAAGAAAAAAAACCCATTTTTCTCCCATTCTCCTTCTCCTTCCCGTCAACTAAGAGGAAATACCCATTTCTCTATCTTTTTTTTTTTCCACACCAAAATTTCTTCAAAATTTCACTTCCAATCAATTACCCATCTTATCCCAACACCTTTTCAAAGTAGAATTTGAAGAAAAGAAGAGAAATCAAGAGAAAATTCAAGGTTGTAAGAGAGTGAATAGAAACCAAGGGTTTGGAAATTTAAAGGTATGTTAGGGGTTTTTGTTGTAGGGATATTTTTTTATCATTTTATGTGAATATTTATGAGAAATATTGTATTAATTTGATTTATTGGTTTATTTTTTTTCATGAAGAAGAAGTGGAAGGGAAAGGAAAAGAAAAGAAAACTTAGGGAATTTTAAGTTTTTGGAAGATCTTGGGAATTTTAAGTTTGTGGAAGATCTTAGGAAGGTTTGTGCTCAATCTATTTCAATATATTCAAGAAATTGTTATTTATGTTCTATTTGAAATTTTACTACCCTAATAGAAATACCAAGGTTGGCAGAGAAGAAAAAAAATCAATTTTTCTCCCATTCTCCTTCTCCTTCCCCTCAACTAAGAGGAAGTATCAATTTCTCTATCTTTTTTTTTTTACACACCAAAATTTCTTCAAAATTTCACCTCCAATCAATTACCCATCTTATCCCAACACCTTTTCAAAGTAGAATTTGAAGAAAAGAAGAGAAATCAAGAGAAATTTCAAGGTTGAAAGAGAGTGAATAGTAACAAAGGGTTTGGAAATTTAAAGGTATGTTAATAGAAAGACCAAGGTTGGCAAAGAAGAAAAAAACCCATTTTTCTCCCATTCTCCTTCTCCTTCCCCTCAACTAAGAGGAAGTACCCATTTCTCTATCTTTTTTTTTTTCTCCTTCTCCTTCCCCTCAACTAAGAGGAAGTACCCATTTCTCTATCTTTTTTTTTTCCACACCAAAATTTCTTCAAAATTTCACCTCCAATCAATTACCAATCTTATCCCAACATCTTTTCAAAGTAGAATTTGAAGAAAAGAAGAGAAATCAAGAGAAAATTCAAGGTTGAAAGAGAGTGAATACTAACCAAGGGTTTGGAAATTTAAAGGTATGTTAGGGGTTTTTGTTGTAGGGATATTTATTATCATCTTTTCAAAGTAGAATTTGAAGAAAAGAAGAGAAATCAAGAGAAAATTCAAGGTTGAAAGAGAGTGAATAGTAACCAAGGGTTTGGAAATTTAAAGGTATGTTAGGGGTTTTTGTTGTAGGGATATTTATTATCATTTTATGTGAATATTTATGAGAAATATTGTATTAATTTGATTTATTGGTTTATTTTTTTTCGTGAAGAAAAAGTGGAACGGAAAGGAAAAGAAAAAGAAACTTAGAAATTTTAAGCTTGTGGAAGATCTTGGGAATGTTTGTGCTCAACTCTATTTCAATAAATTCAAGAAATTGTTATTTATGTTTTATTTGAAATTTTACTACCCTAATAGAAAGACCAAGTGAATAATAATTTAATTATATTAGTATAATCAAAGTTTGAGAAATAATAGATTTAATAGATATAAAATTTTAAAATTTATATGTAATTTAACCAAAATTTAAGTTATGGATATTATGAAATGACTCTATTTTCTTTGATAGAAAAATAATTTGGTTAGATATAATGATACTAAAAAAAAATGAAAAAAATTAGTAGACTAAAAAAAAAGGAAGAGATATTAGATTAGATGGAAAAAAACAAAAAAGAAGAGATACTATTTTTTTTCTAATCTAATATTTTTTTTATTTATCACAATATACCTTATTTCATTTTTTTTAATTTCTATTTTTATCTTATATTATTCTTATTATTCTTCAACATCATATTTACACTATGTCTCATTTTTCTTATTCCTTTAATTTTTATTTTCTTTTTTCATCTCATCTAATATCTCTTTTTTTTGTTTTTTTTCCATCTAATCTAATATCTCTTTCTTTTTTCTTTTTTTTAGTCTACTAATTTTTTTTATTATTTTTTTAGTGTCACTATATCTAACCAAATTATTTTTCTATCAAAGAAAATAGAGTTTTAGAGATGTTGTATATGGTTGGTATTAAATATTTTTTTTAAATATTTTAAGTTTGATATAAATATGGATGATTAGTATAAGTTTCTGTGTTAAGATTAATGAAATGTTATGAAGTGTTTGATCTGAGATAAATCTGTGTTGATGTTGAAAGAAGTTCGGGGGTTAAGATTGAAATTGATAGAAGTGTGATATTAATATTCACAGGTGGAATTAAGTCCATATTTTAGGGGAAACTCGGCTGGATTTTCGGTAAAATATATATATATATACCATGATTTACATGATATAAAATAAAGGAAAAATAAGAAAACTGTTACAAAATGTAATGTCTCCGACTCTGTTAATTAAATAACCGGGTAGGGGGTGTTACAAGCTTGGACACTATAGATTGCTTGCTTTATTGATTTTATCATGCTCACTTTTTTCGTGCTCTAATACCATTTGTCACGTCTCTTATCAAATGACTTAGTAAATTCGTCAATTTTTAAGACTGACTTAGCTATAAAAAATTAATTAAGTATCACATATAATCTTAAAAATTGACAAATTTATTAAGTCATCTGTAAAAAAACGTGACAAGAGTCTGCTATGACCTTTAATCATGACAAATTGATCCAATTCATGAGGTTGGACTTACGGAAGCTCCTTAGAGTGTGTCACATATCGCATGTGCAGCTATCAGCTTTAAGGATGTTTGAGCCATATAATTACATAGCCAATTTGCCATGTATAGCCAAAATATTGGTAGATCTACGCTACTCTCAATCTATAGCAATTATATTGAGAAACGGTGATATCTTGTAAAATTGTTTACATAATATAATAAATTAATAAAAAATAATAACTATATAAATATAGTTTAATAATAAATGAATATATTATTAACTAATTTTTTTTATAAAAAAATAAGTATTTTTATACAGTTGTTCATTTACTCTTGGTTTGTTGTACCTTGATATTATCACTTCAATATATATTTTTTTTTAATTTAATAAAATATTATATAGTAAAGTGATTATACCATGCAAAAAGTGCATAAGTCAATAATAATAGACAATTATATAAAATAATTATTTTTTTAAAAAAATTACTAATTAAATACCATAATTTTAAAATTTACTCATTCGATCATTACTAAGTTATATTCTTATTAACTTCTTGTATGATAAGTAATCCTATGTAGTACCGCTTGATGTATAATTGCTGAAATTTAACACCAATTCTCTAGTTTAAAGCATTCGGGAGCTTAGATGATGGAACTGCCTTGAATAGGGATCCACTTCTAAAACACTAATTTGAATTTACTCAATAATTTTCATTACTCTTGAATATTTATGGGTTAATGCTGACTTCACCTCTATATTTATTACAAATCTTCAATTTAACTAACTTTAATTTTTGTATTAAACTAATTAAGAAATTTCAATTTAAACTAAAATTCTTTATTTATACAAATATAATTAACATAAAAATCAAGATAATGATTTTTTTAATTATATTTAAATATAAAATATTAGCCTAAATATTTTTAATTTTTTATTCTCAAATTGAATTTAAATTAAAAAAAATTGAATATAATTAATCCTCCAATAAATAAAAACTGCAATAATACATTTATCCTTTTAATGACCGTACCTAACATGAAGTTGTCCCTCGGCTTCACTAAACAGCTTTATTCACGTGGAATAAAAGACACCTCGTAGGAGTGAAAATAATAATAAAATAAATTATCTAATTCACACGGATTGAATATTAATCAGGCTCTTAGGTTTTTCTTTTTATATATTTTATTCAATAAATTGAAAAATATTATAACAAAATACCAAGTGGGAAATTGAATAAAGACCCCAAGGAGCTATAAAACGGCATCCAACCCATCACATACTTCACCAACAATGGAGCTCTCCTACAATCTCCTACTCTTTTTCTCTCTCCTCTTCTTCATTAACCCTTCCATAGTTCAATCATCTTTCAGGCCCAAAGCTCTGCTCCTTGCAGTCTCAAAAGATCCTTCCACTCTCCAATACCTTGTGCCACTCAAGCAATGAACCCCTTTAGCTCCAGTCAAGTTAACTCTTGACCTCGGAGGCCAACATCTCTGGGTTGATTGTGAAAAAGACTATGTTTCCTCCTCCTACAAACCTGTGCGTTGCAAATCAGCCCAATGTTCACTTTCCAAGTCAAAGACTTGTATCACTCAGTGCATGTCTGGCTCAAAGCCAGGATGCAACAATAACACATGTGCACAGTTCCCTGACAATACTGTGACATTCTCTGGAACCATTGGTGAGGTGGGTCAGGACGTTGTTTCCATTCAATCCACTGATGGGTCAACTCTTGGTAGAGTTGTTTCTGTGCCTAAATTGATTTTCACTTGTGGTTCAACACTTCTCCTGGAAGGTCTTGCAAGTGGTGTCAAGGGAATGGCTGGCCTTGGAAGGACTCGAATATCACTTCCTTCTCAATTCTCTGCTGCTTTTAGCTTTCACAGGAAGTTCGCCATTTGCTTAAGCTCTTCCACAAATGAAAAGGGTGTTGTATTCTTTGGTGATGGGCCTTACGTTTTGCTTCCTGGTATTGATGTCTCCAAATTTCTCATTTACACCCCATTGATTATCAACCCAGTAAGCACATCATCTTCATCCTTTGAAGGTGAACCTTCCGCTGAATACTTCATTGGAGTGAAATCCATCGAGATCAATGGAAAAGCTGTTCCATTGAACTCGTCATTGTTAAGCATTAATAAACAAGGATTTGGAGGAACAAAGATAAGCACTGTTGTTCCATACACAGTAATGGAAACATCAATCTACAATGCAGTTACAAATGCTTTTATGAAGGAACTAGCTAGAGTCCCTAGAGTGGCACCTGTGGCTCCTTTTGGTGCGTGCTTTAAGTCGACCAACATCGGCAGCACTCGACTTGGGCCAGCCGTGCCTCAAATTGAGCTTATCTTCCAACGAGGCGGTGGGTGGACGATTTTTGGTGCAAACTCAGTGGTTCAAGTTAAACGTGATGTGATGTGTCTTGGGTTCGTAGATGGAGGTGTGAATCCCAGGACTTCAATAGTCATTGGAGGGAGGCAATTAGAGGACAATATTCTACAGTTTGATCTAGCTGCTTCTAAGCTTGGATTCAGCTCTACACTGTTGTTTAGACGGACGAATTGTGCTAACTTCAACTTTACCTCTTTGGCTTAGTGGGATTTTCAGAACTTTTTATTTGTGATTCGATGCTATATTATGTAACGTTGCATGCGCTGTTGGAAGAAATAAATTCCCATTTGTCCATGGACTTACTGAGTATTCTACTTCTATACTATAAAAGAAGGAAGCACACCATGTGCATATGGCATATTCTTTCTTTGAATGTCGGACTTCCATTTATTTTAACGAAGAATACGCCTCGGCTAGTACGAGGATGGCAAGAATATTAACTCCAACGGTAATTAATGTCTAGTATGACATTAACTCCAAGAATATAGTAATCCGACTACGCTTAATAATATTATAGTAAAAATTAGAAATAGCTGTGCCTCATAGCTTTTTTCTTTAGGAGAAGTATTTCATTATAAGGCCAGGCCAGGCCCAACTAGAATAGAGCTACAATCTTCAAATTCAGAAACAAGTCCACATATAGGAAAATTTATTTTATTTTGCATGCAATGATGGTTATATATTAATAATTAATTAAAATAAAAATTATATAAAATTTATAATAATTAATAATTATTATAAATTATAATATTCAAAAAATCAGATACATATCCAAAAAAAAAAATCTAATTTATTCAGGAAAACAAAACACCATAATTCAGGAAAACAAAAAGAGCTAAAAAATTAAAATTTTAACTGTCTATTTATAAAAAAAAATATAAAAATATTAAAATGACTAACAATAATGATTTTTTAAATGATTATTTAATATATATTATTTTATTCATCTATATTTTTTAAAAAATTTATAATTTAGTCTATGAATATTATCATTATTTATAAGTTAGTCCCTATATTTTTAAAAATCTATTAAAACGTTCTTATTTTTTCAATTTATCAATGAAAAATTTCTCCCATTTATTTCTGCCATTAAAAATATAACAAAATACCAAATTATCCTTCCTCTTCTCATTCTCCTTCTCCTTCGATTTTTTTTTTCTTTTTCTTCTTTAAGGAGGAAAAGAAGGAGTCGATTATTCTTCTTCTTCATTATCATTATCTTCTCCTTCTTCTTCTTATTTCTCATCTTCTTCTCCTTCTTCTTCTTTCTCTTTTTCTTTTTTTTTTCTTTTCTTTTCTTTTCATTCTTTTTTTCATTATCATCTTCTTTTTTTTTTTTTTTAGGAGAAGAGACTATTTCATTAACGAGGAGAGACGATAAAAATGTTTCAATAGATCTAAGAAAATATAAGGACATTTTAATAGATTTTTAAAAAAAATAAGAATGTTTTAATAGATTTCTGAAAATGTAAGAACTGACTTGTTAATAATGACAATATCCAAGAATTGAAAAAAAGTTTTATTTGAGGATAAAATTAGATTTTAAAAATTTTTTCTTTCATCCCTCTCCCTCGTTAAAACTATTTCGTTGATAAAAAAAAAGAACGTTTTAATAGATTTTTGAAAATACAAAAATTGACTTATTAATAATGACAATATCTAAAAATTAAACAGTAAATCTCTTTTAAAAAAAAATAAATGTATAATACTTACTATTCTATTAAAATAATAATAATAATTAATATTCATTGAGTTCTATAATTTTTTTAAATTATTTTAAAATTATTATTCACTATTTTTAGACTCTAGTAATATATAGATTAATTATTATTATTTTATTTTATTTTATTTTTAAAAATATTTTTAATATTTAATATATTTAAAATAAGCATAATTAAAAAATTAATAAAAATTATATTTTATATATATAAAAAAGTAAAGTAGATAAAATTATAATACAATATGAGTAATTAATTAAAAAAACTAATAATTAATTACATTTTAAACAGCAATAATATAGACTAATGTATTATTAAGTTGGAGTGGAATTGGGAATCACATAAAATTTTAATTTTTTATTTAAGTATCAAAATAAACGAGGACTTTGAAGCACGTGGAGAGGGTGGAATATCTATGGCTGGAAAGGGAAAAAGACAAAACACCGGGGTCATATTATTTATTTATTTTTGTTATGTGGACTCCTTTTGTTTATTTGAAGGAAAAATCTAGAAAGCAAATTGCCATTTGTTTATAGCCAATTAAAAAATGTATGGAGATTTGCGCTGAGAAACTCCAATTTCCCACATGCAATTATTGCTTGATTTGGATATGCATCTGCTGTAAATTCCTACGTATACCCAAACTATGTGAGGATCTATTCCACACACATTTTAACAAAATATAACACTAAATTATTCTTTTTAGAATTTTTTATCCATCTCATTAATTATAACAATCCATTATAAGAATAAATTTATTATACATACAACATTAATTTATAATTTTAAGAATCTATTGGGTATATCTATATATAAAATTAAAGCACAGTCAAGGTCAAATTATTTGGCTTTCATTTTTATTATATTTTATTATATAAATAGAAAAATATTGTAAAAAAATACCAATTGGTAATTTCAATAAGGACCCCAACGAGCTATAAGATGGCATTCAAATCCATCATAGAACTCGCCAACAATGGAGCACTCCTACAATCTCCTAGTCTTTTTCTCTCTTCTCTTCTTCATTAACCCTTCCACAGTTCAATCGTATTTCAGGCCCAAAGCTCTACTTCTTCCAGTCTCAAAAGATCCTTCCACTCTCCAATACCTTGTCCAAATCAACCAACGAACACCTTCAGTTCCACTTAAGTTAACTCTTGACCTCGGAGGCCAACATCTCTGGGTTGATTGCGAGCAAGGCTACGTTTCCTCCTCATACAATCCTGTCCCTTGCAAATCAGCCCAGTGTTCACTTTTCAAGTTCAATCTTTGTGTCACTGCGTGCCTTGCTGACCCGCAGCCAGGATGCAACAATAACACATGTGTCCATTTCCCTGGCAATACCGTTACGCACAATGAAGCCAGTGGCGAGGTTGCTCAGGATGTTGTTTCCATTCAATCCACTGATGGGTCAAATCCTGGTAGAGTTGTTTCTGTGTCTAAAATGATTTTCACTTGTGGAGTAACACATCTCCTGGATGGTCTTGCAAGTGGTGTCAAGGGAATGGCTGGACTTGGAAGGGCTAAGACGTCACTTCCTTCTCAATTCTCTGCTGCTTTTAGCTTTGACAGGAAGTTTGCCATTTGCTTAAGCTCTTCGACAAAGGGCAATGGTGTTGTATTCTTTGGTGATGGGCCTTACGTTTTGCTTCCAAGTATCGATGTCTCCAAATCTCTCGTCTACACCCCATTGATTCGCAATCCAAATGCAGCATCTTTATTTTATGAAGGCGGTCCTTCCTCTGAATACTTCATTGGAGTCAAGGGTATCAACATCAATGGAAAAGCTGTTGCATTGAACACATCATTGTTAACCATTGACAAAGAAGGAATTGGAGGAACCAAGATAAGCACTGTAGATCCTTACACAGTAATGGAAAGAACAATCTTCAAAGCCGTTACCAAAGCTTTTATCAAGGAACTAGCTGGAGTTCCTAGAGTGGCACCAGTGGCACCTTTTCGTGTTTGCTTTAACTCTGCGAATATCGGCAGCACTCGAGTTGGGCCTGCTGTCCCACAAATTGATTTTGTCTTGCAAAGAAAAAGCGTCCTCTGGAGCATTTTTGGTGTAAACTCGATGGTTCGAGTTAAAGATGATATGCTGTGTCTTGGGTTCGTAGATGGAGGCGTAAATCCCAGGAGTTCAATAGTCATTGGAGGGTACCAATTGGAGAACCATCTTCTACAGTTTGATCTAGCCACTGCAAAGCTTGGATTCAGCTCTTTACTGTTGTTTGGACAGACAACTTGTGCCAACTTCAACTTTACCTCTGTAGCTTAGATGGATTTTGTTGTATTGTTTCCTTGTAATATTATATTACATAATATAATACTGCACGTGCTGTTGGAAGAATAAATACACATGTGGCCTTGGACTTATCCATTAATAGATTATCCGCCTAATTACATTGCTGTAACTTTACCAACAAAAGAATTTTGGCGTTTTAAATTTAAAAAATTGACATTTATTTAAAGGGTAATTAAAATAATCTCACGATTTTAATACAAAGAAAAACAATAAACTTTATTTTTAATAAAATTATAATCTATCTTTACAGCTTTTACATTATTTTTCCCAAATTTGAGGGGAAAACCAAGGCAATCTTTAAAAAAAAAATATATTTTTTTGGATCTAAGAGAATAAGAAAAGAGAAAACGAAGTTAAAAAAAAAAAAGAAGTTATGAGACTTAGGAGCACATGGAGATGGAGATGGAGATGGAAATGAACCAATGGAGAGAACAACAGCTTGGCATACCCAGTGCTAGATTTTGATGCATGTGCAGCTACCAGCTATTTTCAATTGATCTCTAGGGCTCAGTAGTCTTCTCAGTGGATTTTTTCCTCGCCCAATGTTAGACTTGACATTATAACAGATTGGGGTTAATTATTAAAATAATATTTTTAAAAAACTATATACCACTTAGTGTGAAATCAAATTAAGTAATATTAAGTTAGCATTTTTATTTTTGAAAAACATTACAAATGCCATTGACAACGATAGTGATATTAACTGTTCTGTAAGAAATGATTTTATCAAAAAAATTATCATTAAATCTTTATAATTATTAAATATATAATATATAAAATTAATTTTTAATACCATTCCAATTTAATACAACTATAGTTTGCGAACTATAATTAATTTTATATAATTATATAAAATTAATTTTTTAATACGGTTTTAATTTAGTATAATTATGAAAATTATAATTAATTTTATATAATTGTATATTTAATAATTTAAATCTATTAAATTTGATTAAAACTTGATCAAAATTAATCAATAGTATAAATGATTAAAATTATACGAACTAAATAATATAAATAATTAAGATTACATAAATTTAAAAGTATAAATATAAATATTAAAATAAATTTATTAGCTTTATTTTAAGAAATGATTAAAGAGTATGATTTTATAAAATACTAAAAATTTTCATTTTGATTTAAATAAATAAGGACTACACAATTAATTTTAGTGATATATCAAAGGAAGATTGCCAGAATTTGTAATCTTTTTATATCTAAGGAAGGTCTAGAAAAAAACTAAAAACTAAATTTGGGTTTGAATGATGGATTAAAAATATTAAATTTATTTTTTTTATAAAAAGAATAAATAGCACTATTCTTAAACACTGATATAAAAAATATATGTATTCCTTATATATGTTTTACAAGTCTAGGCCTGTCATGTGGTGTTGCGTCATTTAACTTATGCTATTTTATTTATTTATTTTCCAAACATGTGTTTATTTAGTTTTTCTTTTTCTTTTTTTTAATCAAAGTGCTGTAATTCCTATGTATAGCCACACTGTTTGAGGATCTATTTGACACACATTCTAACAAAAAATTCTCAAACAGTATGGCTATACATTGGGAGAGATTTCTCTCCTTTTTGTTTTTTTTTATGAAGGTTAGCCTCTTCTCTCTGTTGGTGATTGTGCGATTTTTTACAGTCTCTTTCGAACAAAGAATGGTTTCTTTCCGGTTCTAGACGTGGATCTACTTCCCGACCACTAGCGCTGGTATATACATTGTAACAGTCAGCTGCCTGCTTAGCGGAATTACGGCAACTGACCGTCCCACATCAGAAAATTGAAAGAAAATTAATTTGTATATAATAGCTAGCACAGAACTACTAAATAACTTGGATTAACCATTTTGGGCCAAGTGAAAAGTGGGTTCAAAAGTTATTTGAGCCAGTTCGGGCCCGGCTATTTCAATTGGTATCAGAGCCACCCTGAGTCAGATAAATTGTGCGCAAGGAAAGGGCTATCCGTAAGAGACGAGGTGGAGCCACCCGAGTTACTAGCTAATAAAAATGTTAAAGCTATTAGATTTTTTTTTTTTTTTTGAGAAAAAAAAATGCAGAATCACAGCCAAATATAAAAAACACGAATTATTTATTTGGTCTAAGGAAAAAAGAATACCAAGTTACCAAAAACCGTTATCGGCTTATGGGATTTAGAAGCACACGGAGATGAAGATGGAGAGGCAGTGTCGACTGAATTTGACTGGAAATGGATACAGACAAAACATCATAATTCAACAAAACATAAATATAATAACAAAGAAATTCTAAAATACTGCAACTCTGGATCTGCAAAACAACTATAAATAGAGGCTTCCAATTTCATTCCTTCACAGACTTAATTTCTCTTGCTAATCTCTATTATATTTACTTCCTTCATTTCATGGCCTCCTCGTTTGCTTGTTTCCTTCTCCTTTGTTTTCTTCTCTTCTACACCTCTCCTTCCCTAGCTAGAACACCCTTTAGACCCAAAGCCCTTCTCCTTCCAGTTTCCAAAGACTCATCAACTCTTCAATACCTCACTCATTTCAATCAGAGAACTCCTCTTGTGCCTGTAAAATTAACTGTTGATTTAGGTTCCGCATTCGCCTGGATTGATTGTGAAAAAGGCTATGTCTCATCCTCATTTAGGCCTGTACGATGCGACTCCGCTCTTTGCACACTTGTTAATTCAAAAATGTGTACCAGTGAGTGCTATGGAAGCCCCAAACCAGGGTGCCACAATAATACATGTGACTTGGCCCCCGGCAACACGGTCATAAGACTTAGCACTACTGGTCAGGTTGGTCAAGATCTGGTATCTCTTCAATCTACCAATGGAATGAATCCTGGTAAATTAGTATCGGTGCGTAATTTCGTTTTCAGTTGTGGTTCAACTTTTCTCTTAGAGGGTCTTGCTAATGGGGTTACGGGCATGGCTGGCTTCGGAAGAAGTAACATTTCACTTCCTGTTCAATTCTCTGCCACTTTTGGCTTTTCAAAGAAATTTGCCATTTGCTTGAGTTCCTCAGCACAATCCAATGGAGTCATATTTTTCGGTGACTCACCCTATGTAATGCTTCCCAATAATGTTGATCTCTCCAACTCCCTTACATACACCCCACTTAAACTCAATCCTGTTAGTACTGCAGGGACTTATTTTGAAGGAGAATCATCTGTAGAATATTTCATCGGAGTTAAGTCCATCAAAATCAATGGAAAAGAAGTTAAACTTAACAAGACTTTGCTATCCATCGATAAAGAAGGCAACGGAGGGACTAAGATCAGTACTGTTAAGCCTTATACAGTTTTGGAGACTTCAATTTATAAAGCTGTAACTAAAGCTTTTGTCAAGGAAATGAAAGGTGTCCCTAGAGTTGCAGCTGTAGCACAATTTGGAGTGTGCTTTAACTCAAAGAACATAGGTAGCTCTCGCGTTGGACCAGCTGTGCCACCGATTGATCTTGTGTTGGAGGGCAAGAAAGTGTTGTGGAGGATCTGGGGTGCAAACTCAATGGTGCAAGTTAATAACGAAGTGATGTGTTTGGGGTTTGTAGATGGAGGATCAGAACTTGTGACGACCCCTGTCATCATTGGTGGGCATCAACTGGAGGACAATCTTCTACAGTTTGATCTTGCTACTTCAAGGCTTGGGTTCAGCTCTTCTCTTCTGTTTAGACAGACAACGTGCTCTAACTTCAATTTCACATCAGTGTAAGGCTCATATATATAATTATATAGCCTTTGCCTACAAATAAAAATTGAATTTCTAATAAAAGAGAAAAGAATTCTTGATCCGCCTAATCCATGAGCTATGGTTGGCGGCTGCAAGTTGCAATTAAGTTATATATTCTCTTGTGAATAAAGAAAATCTTGAATGAAGAGCTGCATGATCTATGAGGATATATATATGTGTGTGTGTGTGTGTGTGTGGCGTGTACGTGCGTCGAACTCAAATGCTATTGTTTGTCATTTATTTACTTTTCGTTTGTGAACCTGTTAAGAGAACAACAATTCGCCGTATCCAGTGCTAGATTCTGATGCATGTGTTGTTTTTCTGGTGCTTTGCATCCTTTCTCAACCAAAGAAAAAAAGAGCTTTGAATATACAGCTCTTCTAATTTGTAGCATGATGTGTTTGGTATCTGTGGTTTTATTTTTATGATTAATAACTTCTAAAGTTGAATAAATTTATAACGTCATATTCATATATTTATGAGCTACATAGCCAAAAACAAGAGGCCCAACAATCCCACCCAAATAATAGAGCCCGTAACCCCATAACACAAAATCCCTATAGGGAGACCAGCAAAACAGAAGCAAAGCAGTTTCCACCGCTGCTGGTCTTTCTTGCACCAGAGTTGCTGCACCCAGGGGCGGAGGGAAGGTATGGCAAGGGGCACGTACCGTATCGGCGACCGGAAAATACTTATTCAGGAGCGGAGGGAAGGTACGGTAAGGGGGCACGTGCCGTACCGGCGACCGGAAAATATTTTGAAGGGGGATGAAGGTGTTGCAGCGGCACAGCCGGTGCCCTACTAAAGGGAAGCTTCTGGCTCCATCACTGACTGCACCTGCTGGGGCGAGAATAATTAATCGACAGCATTTCCTGCTGAGATGTTTCTATCAATACAATATTTTTTTTTTAAAATGAACTTTCAATCACTGAACCTCACAAGAAGTTGTCCCTTGGATCCAGAAAGAGCTTCACTTCACATAGAATTAATGAATAACATACCGTACAAGCAAAAGATAATAAACGAAAGATATTTTCTACTAAATTAATTCACACAACATTCTATCAAAAAAGAACAAAAAAAAATCCACACAATATATATTATTTTTTATTATATTCATTTTAAAAATATTAAATTCTATTAAATATTAAAAATTTTAAAAAAAATTAAAAAAATTATAATAATTCATTTATATATTATTATAATAAAAAAATAAATAATAATTTTAAAACAATTAAAAATAAAAAATATATAAAAATTATGAAATGAATGGAGAAAAAAATAATTAACTTGCAAATTTTGGGGAGTATAATTTCCTACTATGATCTTATATTCATAACAATATAATTATTTCTAAATATGTATATTATTTATTTATTTTTAATAAGATTTAAAAAATATATTATCTAGATTTCATTGGTCATAGACCCAAAACAAATATAAAAACAATTTGTATTTAATAGATAAATTTTGTTTTTTTTTTTTTAAAATAGGAGTTGGGGGAGTCGAACCTTAAACCTCTCAATGCTACAAGAATGTACTTTTCACCAGATTAAGTCTCATAGTGCTGAATTTTATTTTATATATATAAATGTCTTTAATTAATAATATATCGGATTTAAGAAGAAAAACCAAAAGATATACGCGTGTTAAGGCGGTGACTAATGCCACCGTCGTTAGTCACAGTTTTGGATAAACCACAAGACTTTGACTTAGAAGATGTCAAAAGCAATGAGCTATCATCTGATAAAAATAATAATAATAATAATAATAATAAAAATAATAATAATAATAATAATAATAATAATAATTTGATGTTAATATTATTTATTAGATAAATAGTTCATACATCACTTTTTTTTAATTTAATATGAAAAGAATTTCATACATAACTTAATTGATAAACTCTTTGATTTAGTGTGATATATGCAAAATAGTAAAAAAAAAATTCTCCAATATGAATAATAATTTAGATTATTTTGCATTCACAATTTTATTTTATTAATAGCAATTATTTAAATGAATTGGAACTTAATTTAATAATGAAATAAAAAACAAAGTAATTATAAAAATATCCACTAATTCCAAGTAATGGCATATCCAAAGCTGCAACCTTTCTCACTGTCCTATTACCAGTACTTAATAACCATCATCTGCTCATCAAACACCTTAACAAATGACTTGTGGAGATGGAAGTCTCAAGAGTTGTATAAGGTTGCGTTGTAGTTATTCTTGAACCACCGACTCCTGTCTTGTGGAATTCAAGCAATGTGGAGTTTATTGGAATTGGCTTTTGGTTTACGAGAATAGATGTGATCTTGACAAAGTATTCAGGCAATTGTGCTCCTTCCAGCTTAGGTCATGATGCTGTGGTTTCATAATTGACATGGAGTTTGGTGGACGTAACCTTTTGAGTTGGGTAGCAATTATGTCCATATCAATGGCAGCTAGCACCATTGAATCGTGTAGTAGAAAATGCACAATATCTCACTAGCGAATTCAAATTTCATTATAAATCGACACAGTATTTGATATAATTCTTTTACAGCAAGATAAAAATTATTTTTTTCCTTGAAACAAATTAGACTAATCCATTATTACACACCTCAAAGACACTAAATATAACAAAACCACATGAAAGAGATGTAACAAACAAATAATAAAGCATCTTTTAAAATTTGAAGTTAGAGCACTCGACTTCTTGTAAGAGGAGTGTGGAAGTAAATGCAAGCCTTGAAGCTGCAAGATCAAACTGAAGAAGATTGTCTTCCAATTGATGTGCTCCAATATCTATTGATGTCGTTGTCAATATGGTGTCTGGACCTCTATCCACAAACCCTAAACACACCACATCATTGCTTACCTCCACCATTGAATTAGCTCCAAAGATTGCCCAATTCACATCCAAATTTTCAAACACTAAATTAATGTCAGGAACACTAATTCCAAGCAATGACATATCCAAGTCTTGTTTAAGATAACAATCTTTAAATGGTTCCACAGCTGCAACCTTTCTCACTGTCCTGTTTCCAGTAGTAACCAACATCTGCTCATCAAACGCCTTAGCAAGTGACTTGTAGATGGAAGTCTCAAGAGTTGTATAAGGTTGCACTGTAGTTATTCTTGAACCACCGACTCCTGTTTTGTGGAATTCAAGCAATGTGGCGTTGATTGGAATTGGCTTTTGCATAAGTCAATTTCAATTGTCGATTTGAATCGATTTTGTTAATCACATAACTTCACCAAAGCAGACAAGCTTTGACGAAGTACGAATGGATGATGGATTGGTACTGCTGAGATCTGAGAGTGGAAGTTGATATGGCCCAATGCTTTTAATTGCCTATTCATTTTTAGATATTTGCTCTTAATGACAGAATTAACTCTATTGTTGGATTAGGCCTAACTGCGAATACAAGCTAGCTTCGAGCCCATAAAGATATTCCATCCCATGCTTGGAAGAAGGCCTGAAATTTGAACCTCAGCTTGAGATTAGCTTCAAACATGTAAAAGCAGCGAGTAAGAGACCCTTCCCAAGTGATTCAACATGTGTTGAATCATAAGCCCTAACCAAGCAAATCACAGTCGTATATGGTAGCATAAGAAATATCATCATCATTAATGACTTTGGGCCTATATAAACCCATTGTAGTCTTGCAAATTTTCATCAAACCAAGTCTTCTTCTCAGCCATTTTCCTCCGAAGCTCGATGGCTTCTTCTATTGCTCCACTAGTCCTTTTCTGGTTGTTCATTTCCGTCTCTTCTTCCCTCTCACGAACACTTCAAAAACCCAAAGCACTTATGTTGAAATCAAACTTGTCTGTTTTTAAGTTTGTTATTAGTTGTCCTATTTTGTTTGCGTTATTTTCTCTAGTCAATTATTTTATCTATTCTTTAGGCAGTAGTGCCGTTGGTAGCTGAATAATAGCAACTAAAATAACTCTTTCTTGTATAAAAAAAATGTGATGGTTTAGAGGTTTTTATGGAGTGAATAACAATAAGCTCTTTTCCTCTACTTTATACTCTGTTCTACTCTATTTTACTGATTTAAAACTATTTTATGCTGACATTTGGTATCAGAACCCAGTTCGATTAAAGGCCTGAAACATGTCTCATCTTGAAATTGAGAGAGCAAGGAGAGAGAGAGAGAGCAGAAAGAAAGAGAGGATGCCTCAAATAGAGAAAGCATATCGAGTCCAGAGAAGGAGAGCTCGGTTACGCTAAAATATCCCATGCTGACAAAGAGCAATTATGCAGCATGGGCTATTAAAATGGAAGTTTTTATGATCGCCCAAGGTGTTTGGGATCTGATCGAGTCCGAAGGTCCAGTTGATAAGCGAAAGGATAAGATGGCATTGGCGGCTATCTACCAAGGTATAGGTGAGGATACCTTGCTTCAACTAGGGGCCAAGAGGACATCTAAAGAGGCATGGAATATGCTCAAAACTATGAACCAAGGCGCAGAAAAGGTGAAGGAGGTCAGAACTCAAACCTTATGGAGAGAGTTCGAGGCTTTGGGGATGAGTGATTCAGAGACAATAGATGAATTCTCTGGAAAACTCACCATCATTGTCAACAAATTGAGGAGTCTTGGTAACACAGTTGAAGATGAGAAGGTGATTAAGAAGCTGTTACGTTCTACTTCCTCAAAATTTCTGCAGATAGTTGCCGCTATAGAGGAATTTAGTGATCTGAAAACCAAATCAGTAGAGGAGGTAATTGGATCACTAAAAGCCCATGAAGAACGATTGCTTGGTTGCGGAGGCAGCTCAGATGAAACAGTTCTTCTTACTAGAGCTAAATGGAAGGCTAGAGAAGAGGGAAGTTCTTCTAAGAAAGCTCAAAATGACAATGGTGGAAGACGAGGAAGAGGACGAGGACGAGGTAGAATCGGTGGAAGATATCAAAGGCAGGAGGAAGAACCACAGGAGAGAAGGAAGTTTGACAAGTCAAAGATCAAATGCTATAATTGTGATAACATGGGTCATTTTGCCTCAGAATGCTTGTCGAAAGAGGAAGATGAACAAGCAAATTTAACTAAAAAAGATGATGATGAACCTGCTCTTTTGATGATTGAAGCGTGTGAGCCAAAGGTGCTACAAGGTGAAACTTGTATGGCAGCAACAAAAGGAATCGGGAGAAAAGAAACATGGTATCTCGATTCAAGAGCAAGTAACCACATGACAGGTGATGAAAATTGCTTCACTGAAATTGATTTTTCTGTTAATGGAAATGTAAAAATTGGTGATGGGACTGAAATTGGTATACACGGATTAGGATCAGTGTTATTCCAATGTAAAAATGGAGAACATTTGGCCTTAACTGATGTATATTTTATTCCAAAAATAAAAAGCAATATAATCAGTCTTGGTCAGTTTGATGAAAATGGTGGACGAGTGGATATTAATGGTGGACTCTGTAAAATTTATGACAGAGATAATAAGCTTTTGCTCAAGGTGAAAAGGCAGCGTAACCGATTGTACACAGCAAAACTTCAAGTTGCACAGAAGATTTGTTTGATGGCAAGCATAACAGATGCAAGCTGGCTCTGGCACGCACGTTATGGACATCTTAATTTTCAAGCATTAAAGATGCTCTCAAAACAGAAAATGGTGAAGGGACTGCCAAAAATAACTCAATTAAACCAGGTGTGTGATGGATGTATGGTAGGAAAGCAACACCGAACACCATTCCCTCACAATACCGTGTTTAGAGCTGAAGTGCAATTGGAGTTAGTTCATGGAGATCTTTGTGGACCTATCTCGCCATCAACACCAGGAGGTAACAAGTATTTCATACTTTTGGTTGATGATTACTCACGATTCATGTGGATTTTTTTGTTGAAGTGTAAAAGTGAAGCCTTTGAAGCATTTAAAAAATTCAAGAAGCAAGTAGAAAATGAAATTGGCAAGAAAATAAAATGCTTTAGAACAGACCGTGGAGGGGAGTTCATGTCATTTGAATTTAAGAAATTCTGTGAAGAAGAAGGTGTGAAGCGACATCTCACGGCACCGTTTTCTCCACAACAAAACGGTGTCGTAGAGAGAAGAAATCAGACTGTGATGGAAATGACTAGGAGCATTATGAAAAGCAGAAATGTTCCAGCAATTCTGTGGGGAGAAGCTACTTTAACCTCTGTTTATTTGTTGAACAAGTGTCCAACTAGAAGTGTCCAAGGAAAGACACTATATGAAGCATGGTGTGGGAAGACTCCAAATATACAACACTTACGTGTATTTGGATATCTTGCTCATGTTAAACAATTGTCTTCTCATCTTACAAAGCTTGAAGATAGGAGCACAAAAGGTGTCTTTCTTGGATACGAGGAAGGTACAAAGGCATACCGTGTCTATAATCCAATCAAAGAAAAGATGATGGTGAGCAGAGATGTGATTTTTGAAGAGGGAAAAAGCTGGCCATGGCATTCCGAAAATAAAGAAAAAATACAGAAAAATGGCAATACATTCACTATTCATTTGAGAGAAGAAGGGGGTGATACTGCTAGAATAGAAGAGGAAAATGTAACACCTTTATCTTCGTTACAAACTTCTCCTGCCAATACTGTGATTTCAGATTCAAGTTCAAGCAGTTCCACTCCGCCGAAAAAGTTTAGATCTTTGCAAGAAATCTACGATGAAACCAGAGTTTTGGATGCAGAAGTTAGTATGTGTTTTTTGTCTATAGAGGAACCGACACGGTACGAAGAGGCAATTAAAAATGAAAATTGGCGGCAAGCTATGCAAATGGAGATTGATTCAATCCAGAAAAATGGGACATGGGAGCTTGCCGAATTGCCCAAAAATCAGCAGGCAGTAGGACTCAAATGGGTTTACAAGTTAAAAAAGGATCCAGATGGAAAAGTGGTGAAGCACAAAGCCCGTCTTGTAGTGAAGGGCTATGTGCAAAAATATGGTGTAGATTATAAAGAAGTATTTGCACCTGTGGCAAGAATGGAAACTGTGAGAACCATTCTTGCATTTGCAGCTCAAAAACAATGGAAGGTCCATCACATGGATGTGAAGACGGCGTTTTTAAACGGAGAACTCAAAGAGGAGGTTTATGTGAAACAACCGGATGGTTTTCTTGATAACAACAATCTGCAGAAAGTTTTAAGACTCAAAAAAGCCTTATACGGCTTGAAGCAGGCCCCAAGGGCGTGGAACACCAAACTGGATCATTGCCTAAGGTCACTCAATTTCAGTAAGTGTCTATTTGAACATGCAGTTTATATGAGAAAAGAAGTGAATGATATAACTGTAGTGGGCATTTATGTTGATGATTTAATTCTCACTGGTTCAAATGAAAATCTTATTGAGAACTTTAAACAAGAGATGATGAGAAAATTTGAAATGAGTGATTTGGGGTATTTGAGTTATTATTTGGGTATTGAAGTGAAATAGCATTCTGATTGTATAACTTTATGTCAAAAGAGTTATGCTAGCAAAATACTTGAGAAAACAGGGATGTCTAGCTGCAATCCCTGTCACATTCCAATGGATCCGAGGAAAAAGTTAAGCAAGAATGATGATGAACCATTTGTAGATGCAACAGAGTACAGACGTATCATCGAAAGTTTGAGGTATTTAGTTAATACCCGTCCTGATTTAACTTATTCTGTGGGTATAGTAAGTCGTTATATGGAAACTCCTACAGTATCACACATGAATGCAGTTAAACAAATACTTAGATATGTGAAAGGTACTGTTGGAATGGGGATTGAGTATAAGAAAAATCAGAATTCTGTTGAGTTGGTTGGCTATAGTGATAGCGACCTTGCAGGTGACACTGAAGATCGTAAAAGCACGACAGGAATCTTGTTTTTCCTTGGTGAAAGTCCTATCACTTGGGTATCACAGAAACAAAGAGTTGTTGCCCTGTCTTCATGTGAAGCTGAATACATTGCAGCAACCGGGGGTGCGTGTCAAGGAATCTAGCTTGCCAAGCTAGTTGAAAGTATGAGAGGAGATTGTCAAGTTAGAGCTGTGTTAAAAGTTGATAATAAATCAGCAATTTCTTTAGCCAAGAATCCGGTTTATCATGAACGAAGCAAACACATTAACATCAGGTTCCACTTCATACGAGAATGTGTTCAAAATGGTAGTGTTCAACTTGAGTATACTAAAACAGAAGTGCAGCTGGCTGATGTTTTGACGAAACCACTTGCACGGCAACGGTTCTTCGAACTCAGAGACAAGATTGGTGTAAAACAAGTTTGAGGGAGTGAATGTTGAAGTCAAACTTGTCTGTTTTTAAGTTTGTTATTAGTTGTCCTATTTTGTTTGCGTTATTTTCTCTAGTCAATTATTTTATCTATTCTTTAGGCAGTAGTGCCGTTGGTGGCTGAATAATAGCAACTAAAAGAACTCTTTCTTGTATAAAAAAGATGTGATGGTTTAGAGGTTTTTATGGAGTGAATAACAATAAGCTCTTTTCCTCTACTTTATACTCTGTTTACTCTGTTTTACTGATTTAAAACTATTTTATGCTGACAACTTATCCTCCCAGTCTCCAAGGATGCCACTACCTTCCAATATGTAACCCACATTAACATGGGAACCCCTTTAGCCAAGAAAAGCTTTGTGGTGGATCTAGGAGGTCCAAATTTTTGGATGGATTGTGACTATGGAAAATATATATCATCCTCATTCAAGCGGAGTCAATGTGGTTCAGCACCATGTTCAGTGGCTAAAGCTACATGTGGTGGTGGATGCTTACCTGGTCATCACAGACCAGCATGCAACATTGAAACTTGTCATGTCCTTATTCATAACAAACTCACAGGGGGTGAATCTGATGTTGGAGTTATTTCCTTGGACAAAATTTCCCTTCAATCCACCCAGGGATCAAAGGCTGGTCCTTCTGTTGCAATTTCTGATTTTATCTTCGCTTGTGCTTATGATCGAGGCGTAGGCAATCTTGCTAGAGGTGCAAATGGAATGGTTGGCCTGGGGAGGGACCAAATTGCGCTACCAACACAACTTTCTTCAGCAGTCGGTGGAAGCCTTCGAAGAAATTTCGCCATTTGCTTGCCTTCCACTTCCAAATCCAATGGTGTCATTTTCTTTGGTGACTCGCCTTATGTATTTTATCCAGGTTACAATAAATCAAAGGCGATTGATGTCTCATCAAGATTCCAACACACACAGCTCTACATCAATACTGGATTCACAGGGTCATCCGTCGTGGTCCGAGGACCTCCGTCGTCGGAATACTTCATCAACGTCACATCCATCATGGTAAATAAAAAACCCATTCATGTAAATTTAACATTGCTCGAATTCAAGAAGACGGGGAAGGGCGGAACAAAAATATCAACAGTCGAACCATACAGCAAGCTGGAAACCACTATCCATAAGGCTCTAGTTAAGGCGTTTGATGAGGAGATTGCAGCTTGGAATGCGAGTAAGGTAGCTCCAGTGGCACCCTTCACAGATTGCTATACCGTAGGAAACATGGGCATGACAGTTCTTGGAATTGGTGTCCCAGACATTGCATTTGTGTTGGAGGGCAACAAGAATTTATACTGGGAAATGTATGGAGCAAATTCCATGGTGGAGGTGAGTAGAGATGTAATCTGTTTACCGTTTCTGGATGCAGGTGATGAGACTGGAATAAGGACATCTATAGTGATGGGAGCACACCAGTTGCAGGATAATCTTTTACAGTTTGACATAGCTTCTAATAGGTTGTCTTTTACTTCGACACTTCTCTTGGAAGAAGTCGAATGCTCCAACTTCAAATTCTAAGCGCTGTTTTTTTCCTTTTGTCAAAAGCTTCAAATTCTTAGATGGAAAGCCACGTTATTGGTTTTTTTTTTTTTTCTTGTTAAGTAGGAGGTGAAGGGGGGATGGAATCTGAATTTATGTGGTGAATTAGGTATGTTTTTAGTTATTAAATCAAGTTGGGCTATGTATTGTTGCTTGTGAGATGCATTTGTAATTTTAGTCAAGTGTATATCCAACCACTTAAGGCTACCATATAATTTCATAGTAAGTGATGACCGCTGGATTTCTCCATCCTGGCCCAGGGCCTGGATCATAGCCAAAAGCCCATCTTGCAAAGGCCCACACACCTGCTACACGAAACAAGCCTGGTTCGTGCCACCTTCAAGGCCGGGCTCAACCAAGCTTCTTCACTTAGAACGGCCCAGTCCGTGACTAGTAGGCCCTCTCCTCTCAGACTCAGCGTCCGGCCCGACTCTCGGCCCAGCCCAATATCCAGAGCCATACTAGGACAGCCTAGCAGATCCGCTCGAACGTACGCACGAGGAGAATCAGAGGCCGTTACGCATGAAGCAGGCTGCTGATACCCTCGTACACCCGAATCTGTATGTCAGAGACGCGTGTCCCAATCATGGAAAGGCCTTTACACGTCATCAGCAAGCATAGCGAAATGGATAAAAGGGGGAACCCCCCCCAGAAAGTTTAAGTTTTATTTTTCAATACCAAAACCCTTGTAAAACCCTATTCTATTGGATCTTAGATCATCAATTGGCGCCGTCTGTGGGAACGAAAGAGATCTTTTCATCACCAGAGTTTTCACTTTCAAAACCCACTGAGATCCACGATGGCAAACCACCAAGAAAGTAACCTTAACATTCCAAATGACCTGAGCTCTGCCCAAGATGGGCAGCAGTTCTCCTTCTCTAGCCCTACAACGTTGAATAACCAAACGCCTATTCCTCTTAATCCCTCGCCAAGCTTGGCAGGGAATACTCCCACCATGACTCTGTCTAACCAGGACATTCAAACTATGGCCCTCCAGCTACAGACTACTGCTCACTGGTTGGGGCAGATAATGCAACAGAGGGGCCTTAGCACTCCAGTAAGTGCACTCCCAGTAGTGGAGGAACCCAGAACCAATGAACCCCGACCTACCTCTGACCGCCTCCAAACTAACAGCCACGATGCCGGGGAAGAGGAAGAACCGGAGGCCCGAATCCATGGGAGAAGGGCAAGAGAGTTGATAGAAAATGAGGAGGCGGACAACTATTCTGCCGGAACAACCAGAGAAACGAGAACTGAAACAGAGGAGGAAGAATATAGATGGGGCAAAGGATCCGGCCCGGAAGACGAGAAAATGAACCAAAAGCTGAAAAGGTTGAAAGAGCAACTCTTAGCCGAGCTAGGTAAGAAAGATCAGAGCCAAACCTCTTTGCCCACCTCGTCTCCTTTCTCAAAGATAGTGCAGCAGGAGACCGTTCCCAAGAAGTTTATGATGCCGCCAATGGCGGCCTATAATGGAGCTGGTAACCCGAGAGAGCATGTCATGAACTATAAGACCTTTATGGAGTTGCAAACCCTGTCAGATGCCTTAATGTGTAAGGTGTTCCCAACAACACTCTCGAGACCGGCGCAGGCGTGGTTCAACAGCCTGGAGGCCGAAAGCATTAGAAGTTTTGGAGATCTTGCCACCCGCTTCATCAGCCGGTTCATAGCCGGGGTGCCAGCTGATAGGAAGACGAGCTATCTAGAAACAGTGAAACAGAAAGAAGGTGAATCACTCAGATAGTATGTTGCCCGCTTCAATACGGAGGCCCTGCAGATTCCCGAGCTGGATGAAGGAAGAGCGGTGGAGGCCATGCAAAAGGGAACAACCTCTGCCGAGTTCTTTGGTTCTTTGAGCAGAAAACCTCCGACCTCACTGGCTGAGTTGATGAAGAGGGCGGAGAAGTATATAAGGCAGGATGACGCCTTGGTGACGAGTAGATTTGCTAAAGGGATGGCCGGAAAAGAAAAAGCCCCGGAGGAGAGAAGGCCGGAGAGACACGAGAAGAAACATGGAAAGAGGCCTGAGCCGTACAAACAGGCTTGGGAGAAAAGGGATCAAAGGCCTCCACCTCCTCCTCGGGCTCTTGAACCAAGAGTGCTCCCTCCTTGGGTTCCCGAGAAACCAACCCCCCTCAACGCTTCCAGAGCCGAAGTGCTCATGGCAGTCCAGGATAAGGAGTTCCTCCAGTGGCCCAAACCCATGAAGTCGAAAGCAGATCAAAGAAATCCTGACAAGTATTGTCAGTACCACCGGAGCCATGGGCACGATACAAATAACTGTTTTCAGTTAATCGCGGAGATTGAAAGGCTAATAAAAAGGGGACACCTCAAAATTTTTGTGAAAAAATCAGAGGGACAGAGGCCTCAGTCTGGTCCGACAACTCAGACGCCTAGAAGAATAGGACCTGGACCAGTGAATGATGGGTCCAGTGGGACCATCCACATGATTGTTGGAGGAACGGGAAGACGGATGAGCCGCCGAGGAAAGAAGAGAAACCAGGAAGGAGAGACTAGCAGTAGTGAAGTCATGCAAATCGTTAACCACTCTCCCATGATCATCACTTTCTCCCAAGAAGATGCTCAGGGTATTCAGATGGCCCATGATGATGCGTTTGTCATTGAAGCTGTCATTCACAATTATCGGGTAAAGAAGGTCTTAGTGGATGATGGGAGTAAAGTCAACTTGCTACCATACCGAGTGTTTCAGCAGATGGGAATTCCAGAGGAACAGCTGGTTCGGGACCAGTCACCAATCAAGGGGATCGGAGGAGCACCGGTTCTTGTAGAGGGAAAGGTAAAGCTGGCTCTTACCTTGGGAGAAGCACCCAGAGATCGCACCCATCATGAGGTGTTTTTGGTGGTCAAACTCCCACTGAGCTACAATGCGATTTTGGGGAGACCGGCGTTGTTTGACTTTGAAGTTGTCACTAGCATCAGGTATTTGGCACTCAAATTCCCAACGGAAGAAGGAGTGGGAATGGTCCGGGGCAGCCAGGAAGAAGCAAGGGCGGTATACTTGGCCGAAGTAACAGAGCCGAGCTCAGTTGGAGAAGGACTCGACTCGGAAGTTCTGGACGTCAGGGATGAAATAAAAGAAGCCCGGACAGAGCCAGTTGAAGAGTTGGAAACCTTCCCCTTATCAGGAGCAGATGCAAACAAGGTTTTCAGTCTTAATGCCAGCCTCACCAAAGAACAAAAAGGTGAAGTTATGGCCCTGATTCGAAGTCACGCGCCGACCTTCGCATGGAAGCCTTCAGACATGCCGGGAATTGACCCCAAAGTGATGACACACCAATTGAATGTCCTCCCCGAGGCCAGACCAGTAAAGCAAAAGAAGAGAGTAGTGGGAAAAGAGAAGCAGCAAGCCACCCGGGAAGAAGTGCAGAAGCTAGAAGAGGCAGGCTTTATTAGGGAAATCATGTACCCACAGTGGTTGGCAAATCCTGTGTTAGTCAAGAAAGCCAATGGCAAATACAGGATGTGTATAGATTTTACCGACCTAAATAAGGCCTGCCCTAAAGATTGTTATCCCTTACCCGATATTAATAAAATGGTCGACTCAACGGCCGGTTTTGATTATATGTCTTCTTTGGATGCTATGTCGGGTTATCATCAAATCCCAATGGAAAGGTCGGATGAGGAAAAGACCTCATTTATAACTGAAGATGGAACTTATTGTTATAGGGCTATGCCCTTTGGATTGAGAAATGCCGGGGCAACGTATCAGAGGTTGATGAATAAAATCTTCAAAAACCAGATCGGTAGAAATCTGGAAGTGTATGTAGACGATATGGTGGTCAAAAGTTCCACTTTCCAACAACACATAGCAGATCTGAGGGAGGTATTCGGGGTGTTAGATCAGTACAGAATGAAGTTGAACCCGGCAAAATGTGCCTTTTTCATTAGAGGAGGAAAATTTTTGGGGTACATGGTGAGCGGTAAAGGCATCGAGCCTAATCCGGAGAAAGTGGAAGCCATACTGAATATGCCAGAACCGACCTGTGTAAGAGATGTTCAGAGACTAACCGGGAGAGTAGTAGCGCTTAACCGATTCATGTCGAGGTCGGCAGAGAAATGCTTGCCATTCTTCAAAAAGTTGAGAAAAGTACCGAATTTCGAATGGACAGAAGATTGCCAAAAGGCCTTCGTAGAGCTTAAAAAATATCTCAGCTCGCCTCACGTACTCAGCAGTCCCATAAAAGGAGAAGAACTTCTGATATACCTGGCGGCCTCAGAACAAGCGATCAGCGCAGTGCTAGTAAGGGTGGAAGAAGAAGAACAGAAGCATGTTTTCTACGTTAGCAAGGTACTCAGAGACACTGAGGTCAGATATTCGAACATTGAAAAATTGGCTTACGCCTTATTGTTAGCAGTCCGGAAATTCAGAGTTTATCTAGAAGGCCACCAAGGAGTCGTGATGACAGACCAACCCTTAAAGAAAATTCTACATAGGCCGGAAACCTCAGGGCGGATGTTGGCATGGTCTGTAGAGATTAGCCCTTACTGTCTAGAGTACCGACCTCAAACAGCTATAAAATCCCAAGCTCTGGCCGACTTCATAGCAGAATGCGCATTCAATGAGGAGAAAGGAGGATCATCCCCAGAGTTATCAAGAACGGAGGAAGAGAGAGAGCCCCCCCAAGAATTTAGCTGGAAGCTGTATGTAGACGGAGCATCAGGTGCTGAGGGTAGTGGCGCTGGGATAATGCTTAAAGGGCCAGAAGGTTTTAAAGTATGTTATGCCTTGCGTCTAGAATTCACGGCTTCTAACAATATGGCCGAATATGAAGCCCTGGTAAATGGAATGTGTAATACCCGGCTAGACTCCGGTATCGGAATTCCTACCGTCCGGTGGAAACTCGGATGTCGGAGGCCTCTAGTAGGGTAGAAACATGTTTTCATAAAATGTTTTAAAGTATTTCATGGTTTTAAGTATGAAAATTTAATGAGTTTTACATGAAAAGTCTTTGGAGGAAAACCCAGGTTCGGCCGCCGAAAGTCAAGTTCGGCCGCCGAACGTACATGCGTTTTGGAGGCACGTTAGGCCCCCGAAAGCATGAGTGAGGGCAGTCCAGGTTCGGCCGCCGAAAGTCAAGTTCGGCCGCCGAACATTGCATGGATGCGGAGGCACATTCGGCCCCCGAACGTGGCCTGGCCAGCCACCTATAAAAGAGGCACTTAGCCGAAATGGGCGAGCTTTCTCCCATTTTTGGCCACAGCAAGCTTCCGACCTTCCCTTTGCAACTCTTGTGTTTTTCCTCCAAATCCCCACCATTTTTCTTGAGTTTTCACCTCTCATTGCAAGTTTTGAGCATTTAAGACAAGTTTTGGAGCTTTGGGAACTCAGGAGCTCACTTTCTTGGATCTTCAAGTTTAGGTCGTCTCTCTCTCGATCTTCAAGAGGTAAGAGCCGATCTTAAGCTCAATGCATGTTTTAAGTAAGTTTTAAGTGATTTTATGGGGTAGAATGGCATGTATAGGGTTGTATGAGTTTTTAAGCAAATGTTAGGTTTTATGTGATTTTTGAACAATGTGGCATGTTTGAGTATGCTTGAAGTGTTGTAGTTGGGGTATTTGTTTGTTTGAGGCCCCTAGGAGCTTGTATGCATGTTTTGGTTGAGGTTATGCATGATTTGAGAGTTGGGAGGCGAAAATGCACAAAGGAGCCAAGTTTCTGCCCTTTGGCAGAAACCAGGTTCGGCAGCCGAAGGCACTTTCGGCCGCCGAACATGGCTGGGGAGGCAGGCCTTTCGGCTGCCGAAGTTGCCCCCGAAAAGAGACTTTCGTCTCTGTCTGGGAGTTTCGGCCGCCGAAGGTGCCGCCGAACCTGTCTGACTTTCGGCTCTGGAGGGACTTTCGGCCGCTGAACCTGCCGCCGAAAGTGCCCTGTTCAGCCATTTCTTGCATGTTTTTATGTGATGTTTTCCCGATGTTTTAGGGGGTTTTTGGGGAGTATATTAGAGTTATGTTTATGTATGTTTGGTCCCTCATTGGAGTCCACCTGTGTAGGTTCGGACCCGAGGAACCGAGGACCCCAGCAGTGAGCCAGCTGCTACAGAGTTTGTCAGAGCTAGCCAGAGGTGAGTGGAATAAACCTTAAGTTTTAAATTAAATGAAATATGAATTTGAGCATGATCCATGCATCATGAACGCCATGAGATATAGTAGGTTGTTTGCATTAGTATTCACGAATATGTTGCATTGCATTTATGATGTTGATGTTGATGTAGATTGGTTATTAGATGATCCTTTAGTCCTCATATGATATGATGATGTTATGGCATGATATGGTATGGAAGTCCAGGTTGTACCCATTCTACGTCCCTGGCACGATGTAAGAGGAAGTCCAGGTTGTACCCATTCTACGTCCCTGGCACAGTTGGACTGTATGATATGTTATGTTAAGAGAAAGACCGGTTGTACCCATTCTACTTCCCGGCACAGTTGGACTATGTAGAGGACTATAGGTGACAATACCATCCGAGATGTGATTTGTTGTGATGTGTTGCATTCCATGAAAGCATGAAATTTTAATATATTGTTTCCACTATTCTGCTCACTGGGCTTTGTAGCTCACCCCTCTCCCCTAACCCCAGGTGTGCAGGTACAGGGTAGACCAGAAGGTTAGCCAGAGTTTTTTTGAAGTATGTTGATGTAATAGTTAGATTGTGGACATGACAATTGTATTATGATTTATTGTAGGAGATTACAGTATGTTATATAATGAGGTATTTTGAGGTTATAGATGTGCTTGACCCTATGAGTATTGTAATCCCTTGTTGATGCATGATCTTAGATATTTATGATATAGATGTAAGCCAACTCATCTCATGTTGTATCGCCCGTTGGGGCATTAATGAGATCCCACAGAGGGATCATGATTATGATCATGACTATGTACATGTATGTTCAGGTTGAGTTGGATGTTTAAAAGAAAAGTTTAAAATTTTTATGCATGTTGTTGATCATGTATGGGATTATACAGGTTTACAGATTATATGTCAGGCTTGCTACGGGTCCCGGCGGCCTTAAGTCGACCCGGATCCTAGCGCCGGTAGCGGTCCGATTTTCGGGTCGTTACAGAATGTTTGTAGCTTCGGAGGTCGGGGTAACAGATCTCGAGGTGAATAGCGACTCTCAGTTGGTGATCAACCAGGTGAAGGGAGTATATCAGGCTAGGGACCCCATCATGCAGAATTATCTTGATAAAGTAAAAACTATAGAAGCCGAGCTCACGGGTCGGGGAGTTATCGTCAAATTTCAAAGAATACCCCGGGATGAAAATGAGGAAGCAGACCTGCTTAGTCGATTGACCAAAGAGGAGTTAGAACAGCTTCCCGATGAAGTATATATACAGCATGTCCGCACACCTGCTTTTAAAAAGACAAACACGGTACTACAGGTAGAACAGAGCCCAACTTGGATGACCCCATACCTGAGATACTTGGAGGAGGGTGAGCTCCCCGACGATAAAGATGAAGCCAGAAAGATAGCAGCTCGTGCTGCCAACTACCAAACAATAAGGGGAACATTATACAGAAAAGGGAAGTCCAGCCCATGGCTCCGGTGTGTGAGTCCGGAAGAAGCTGCAAAGGTAATGGAGGAAATACATAGAGGCCTATGTGGGGCTCACGAGGGAGCAGGGACATTAGCCAACAAAATATTCAGGCAAGGGTACTACTGGCCTACTGTCAAAAAAGAAGCAGAAGAGTTTGTCCGGAGGTACGACGTATGTCAGCGATTTGCTAATGCCATCAGAACCCCCGCCACTCCTCAAGCAAGCCTATCCAGTCCATGGCCTTTCTCACAATGGGGAATCGACATTCTGGGACCTTTCCCCAAGACTACGGGGCAAAGAAAATTTGTCGTGGTGGCTGTGGAATACTTCTCGAAATGGCCAGAGGCAGAAGCAATAGCCACAATCACAGCTCGCAAGATGATAGATTTCGTATGGGGGCATATCATCTGCAGATTTGGCATACCTAGAGTACTTATCTCAGACAACGGCAGACAATTTGACTGCAGTGTTTTCAGAGCCTTCACGACGAATATAGGCATCTGGCATAAGTTCTCCTCCGTGGCTCATCCTCAGACTAATGGTCAAACAGAAGTCACTAACAGAGCTATCCTTCAAGGATTAAAGAAACGGCTGGATGGTGCAAAGGAGAATTGGGCAGAAGAACTCAATAGCATACTATGGGCACTCCGAACCACTCCCAGAGCGCCCACTAAAGAAACACCGTTTGCACTTGCCTATGGCACAGAAGCCGTAGTCCCAGTTGAACTGCAGATCCCCACTCATCGAGTCCAATTTGCTGATGAGAATACCAATGAGGATAAGTTAAGAAGCAACCTAGATGCTCTTGAGGAAGTCAGGGAAGAAGCCCAAGTCCGAACTGCCGCTTATCAACAACGCGCAGCAAGATATTACAACCAAAAAGTCAGAGAAAGAAGCTTAAAAGTGGGAGACCTGACCCTAAGAAACCTGGAAGCTACAGGAAAAAGAGTGGCCGCGGGCAAGTTAGCACCGACCTGGGAAGGTCCTTTCAAGGTGACAAAAGTGGTCAAGTCAGGGGTATACCGAATCGAAGATATGCAAGGAAACCCCGAGCCCCACGCTTGGAACATCCAGCACCTAAAGAGGTATTTTCCTTGAAGTAATTGTAAAGAAAAACATTGTATTTTGATGAATATGAGTAAATAAAATTGTTTATTCAACATGATTATCTCTATGAATAATATTCTTCCATAAAAAAGAAAAGAACAGGGCTCAGAGAGATCCCTTGAAAAAACAAGACCTCAGTTAGGTCCAAAACCAGCTGAGATGACGAAGCGACAGTAACGCCAATGAGCCTGAATCTTGCGCAAAAACTCAAAGAGGTACAAAAAACAGCCGGCGGGGCCCCGAGGTCACCCCGGAACGGCCGGTGAGGATCATAAAGATGTCTCCCGGAGCATGAAGACCGGGATCCCTTAGAACTCCCGGGTAAACAAAGAAGACCGGGATCCCCCAAAACTCCCGGGAAAACAAAACAAAACAAAAAACAGCCGGCGGGGCCCCGAGGTCACCCCGGAACGGCCGGTGAGGATCATAAAGATGCCTCCCGGAGCATGAAGACCGGGATCCCCTAGAACTCCCGGGTAAACAAAGAAGACCGGGATCCCCCAGAACTCCCGGGAAAACAAAACAAAACAAAAAACAGCCGGCGGGGCCCCGAGGTCACCCCGGAACGGCCGGTGAGGATCATAAAGATGCCTTCCGGAGCATGAAGACCGGGATCCCCTAGAACTCCCGGGTAAACAAAGAAGACCGGGATCCCCCAGAACTCCCGGAAAAACAAAAAACTACGGGAAGGGCCCTGAGGTCACCCCGGAACAACAACAGCCGGGATCTCGTAAGATTCCCTGAAAACAAAAATGGTCGGTGAAGGGCTTAAAAGCCTCTCGAAATGAAAATTTTCCATGCAGGGACAAACTCATAAAAACACAGTTCCGACCTCAAAAAAAGAAAGGAGCCCAGAGCTACCGAGGCAAAAGCAGGTTCCGACCTCATAAAGAGGTTCGGGGCACAATAGTTAAAGAGGCGCCGACCTCAAAAACAGATGCTAACGTTAAAAGTATGGCTATAGAACAAAAAGCCGAAACTCCTAGCTCGGACGGACCTATATTCTCAAAAGCTCAAAGCCGGGCTCCCAGCTCGGATAGACTTATATCCTCAAAAGCTCAAAGATATGAAGGCCAAAGAACAAGGCCGAGCTCCCTCTCTAAAAGGGCTCATAAATGAAGAAATCTTCAGAAGGATAAATAAGGGAAAAAAAGGGGGCTATAATCAAAGCCCAAATCAGTTTATCCGGAACAAAACATCCAAATTTACAACCAAGAAGAAGGGGCTAAAAGTAAAAAGCAGACATGCTAGTCACCATTAAAAGGTATGAGATTTGATCTCTCAGACTATTAGCTGAGCTTACAACTCAAGAACAATTCAGAGCTTATGAATGAAAATACATAGTGTACAAATATGAGAAAAAAAAAGATATTAGAGTATTTTGAGGAAAAAGAAAACTGATATTTTATTACAAATAACTATTACAAATTATCCTTCTAACGAGGTGGGGGGATAAATAGTCCTTAAAGGACTCGCATCAGTAAGAACACCCTCGCCTACATTATTTATACTTGCAGTTACATCTGAAGGAAGCTCGGAATCCCTTGGATCAGAGCCCTCAACGTTTACAACAGGAGATATCTCTGACTCAAGGTGAAGATCCTCCTTCTCAGAGTTAGGGTCATCCTTCCTTGACTCAAGGACTTCCACGTCCTCCCCCTCTAGCTCGGACTCTTTCGAAGAAATCTCAGCTGGCTGGCATATGTTCCTCTGGCAATCTCCTCGAGGCATAGGGAAATCATCCTCCCCATACAACACTGGCTCGCCATCTGAGTCCGCTTCGTACTTGCGAAGCTCGGCCAAAGGAGTATCAGGAGCGTGTCTGGCTTCTCTTAAACCACGATTATAGCCGGTCACATACATGCGGAAGGCTTTCTTAAGAATAGCCGCTCCCATTTCACCAGAAGCTTTATACTCATTAAGATGTGCTTCGCAGGCCTCAGCCACAAATTCCTTAAGCTCGGAAGAGTCCTTGTAGTCCTGGAGATGAGCCTCACAGGCCTGCTCGATCTTCCTTTTCAGCTCATCAGACTCCTGATATTCCGCTATGCATTGCTCACGCACCAGCTGAGATTTGTCTTCAAAATGCTTTACTACCTTAAGCAGGGCTGAACACTTAAGCTCCAAGGTCCTGACTTCATGGTTGAGCTGCTGGTGGCGAAGGCTGAACTCTTCAGCCGATGAAGCCAGGTCTCTGATACGATCAGAGCTCGTACTCAACTCCTGCTCAAGGACCTCCATCCGAGCTAGGGCCTCTTCCTTCTGAGCTTTCACTTCATTCAGATGAGCCTGAAGTCCTTCAAAATCGGCCTTTAAAGTATCACATTGACGTTGGACCTCAGCTTTCTGGCTCACAGCCTCATTTCTCTCTTGAAGAGCCTGTGTCATAGAGGACAGTTGCCTCAAAACTTCTTCACAACGAACCTCCATCACAGCTGCCCTCTCATCAGACACTTTGAGAACTTTACGAGTCTGAGACAGCTCCGCTTCTAAAGACTCGGTATGCTTTGCTGTCTCAGCCGCCTTCTCATCAGCCTTTTTAAGGGCCTCTAGCGCAGAGTGCAACTTCACCTGGAGGGACTGGATTTGCTCCCGAGCAGCTACCAGATTACCCCTCGCATCGCTGGTTGCAGACAGATTCTCCCCCAGACGCGCCTCTTCAATCCGGCGGTCTACAGACTCCTGGAGGGAGCGATCACGGATGTCCACCTCCATAAAGAGGCCCGTCACCTAGTACGGAAGAACAACTGTCAGGAAAAGGCAAAGCAAACTGAAAAAAAAAAAAAAAAAAAAAAAAAAAAAAAAAAAAACCTTACCATCAGAAGCATTTCCCTAATGGAAGATCCGAGCTCCTCGCGAGAGCGAGATCGAAAGGACACTTGCTCCTTGGTAGAACTGGCTAAAAGACCAGTCAGGGCAAGAAGACGAGGATCCGAAGCCTCTGTAATTCCGTCGAACATTCGCTCTCTGAGAAGTTCGGCGACAGCACTGGCCGAAGACTCGGAAGAAATGTCCGATGTGCTCAGAACGTTGCCAGAAGGAGACAACGAAGGCACAGCAGGAACACCTTTCTTCTTCCCAATGGAAGGAAGAGCTGGAGAAGCCCCTGCGGCAGCCCTGGATTTCTTCCGAGCAGGAGATGGGGCAGATGTTCTAGGCGGAGCTGGGCGCTTGTCCCCGGTCTTTGCTGGAATGCCTTCGGAGCCCTCAGGTTCAATCCTCACCGGGGCAGAGATATCCTGGGTAGAAACCTCTGGAATTGGGTCCCCTATAAGGACGATCTCCAGCCCTGTCCCAGAGGCCTCCTTGTCTTTAGTAACAGGGGACTTAGATTTTTCCCCTGGCACCCCTCCAGGAGAACGGGTAATACCCTGCTCTACTTGTTCAACGGTAGGGGTCTGCTCCACAATAGGAAGAGAGGTTCCTCCCACGTCCTCTGAGGAAGCTAGGGCAGACCCAGACCCTTCAGCAGGCCTAAGAGTTGAGCTCGACCCACCACGGCTAGATGGCTTGGTACTGCGGGAGCTCGACTTCAAAGCTCTAGAAGAAGCTTTGGCGGGAGGTCGGCTAACCTTCTTGGAGGAAGCAGCTTGAACCATCTCCGCAGCAATCTCAGTCACTGAACGCCCATCCCCAAAGGCGTCAAAAATCGCATGCATATTGTCCCGAGATAGGACAAAGTTCTTGGGAAACTTGATGTCATCCATTTTTACTTCAGAAGCTACAAAAAACACAAAAGTACAAAGAGTCAGCATATCTTCTGATATTACGGGCAAAAAAGAAACAGAATAATTGGACAAGGCACTATACCCGTGTCCCGGATATCCCTAAGATTGGACACGAACATACACTTCTCGACGTCATACTTCTTCTCGACAGAAGTCAGTCGAAGCAGCCCCACCTGCTCAACAAGACTCAATTGGGGCAACTCGTTGCACCCCGGAAAGATCTCCCCCCAACTTAGATCCACCTCCCACGTTCTGGCGGACCCTAATTTCAGCTCCGCCACAAGGAAATTCTCTACCCATCCCTTTATAGAATCCTTGTAGCCTGTGAGAAAAGACAACCCCCTACGGGGGGAAAAGTAATAGAAGTTTTGAACCGCCTTAACCAGGCGGAAAAAAGTAACAAACAGACAGGCCGTGGGTGTAAAACCCCAACCCAGGCAGATAGACTCAAAATAGGACATGAACAAAATGGAGTTTGGGGATAACATCCGAGGAGTCACCCCGAAATATTCAAAAACCTCAATAAAGAAAGTGGTGAAAGGAAAAGGTAGACCGAATTCTCTCTGCTTCAAGAAAAACACTATACGACGATCCCCTTGGGGATCCACCAAACCCGAAGGGGGTGGGTAAGGAAGAACTATCCTTTCATTTGGAAGAGGCGCTCGAATCAGATACAGAGGAGTATCTAAGAGCCTCCGGGAAATGTACCTAGTTATGTTGGAAGGAGTAATATGCAACTCAGTGTCAACAACATCAGGAAGCTCTGGAAGGGCCATGGAAGAACAAGGAAGCATACCTGAAAGCGCAATAATGTGAGAAAGGCAGAAGGAGTTGCAGGGAGACAGAAAGCAGAAAAGAGCTAGTTTCTTCAGAAGACAGAAGGAATTCGAAGTGAAAGGCAGTAATGAGATGAAACGATGATCTGAACAGTTTTGTCTTGGAGCGGCGCGATCATTAATTACTCTCGGAGTTTACCCTCTCAACGGTTATATAATAACCAGTGAGAAGGTAAATGGGCAAAAGAATAATCGTTGGGCTTCTCCACAAGGGCCAAGTCCACGGTGACAGCTCATCTACATAAGCCCATCTGTTATCTACATAATACAAGTCCAACTCGTCAGTCACAGTAACTCAACCTGCAAAAATTCACCACTTCCACGGTAAATACCAAGGAAATAGAGAGGCAAGTTATGAAAAGACTCCAAAGTATAAACAGGTGGGAGCATGATAAAGGCCAGACCTGCTTGTCACTCAAAAAGTTATAAGATTTAATTCGATTGTTATTGAACAAAGGCCGCGAGATCGGAGGCAACAAGGGCACCTCGGAAACATATAGAGCTAAGGGCTTAGAGTTCAACCTATGAAATAAAAGTAGAGCTCACAGGTCGGCATTCTAGCTCGGAAAAAGTAAACCGCAATAGAGCTCACAGGTCTGTAAGTTCAGCTCGGAAAGAGTAACGTGAAAGCTCAGTTGGCTAAGTGGATCCGGAGTTCAGATCATTAATCAAAAGCAAAAGCACACGAATACGGTCAGTTCAGCTCGGAATAAAACAAAATTTAGTTGGCTAAGGCTATAAAGAAAGCAGTATCAGTACTCCATCCACAACAAAAAAAAAAAAACTCAAGTATGAACGAAAAACAAGAATTTCATTAAAAGAAAAGTACATATCCGGGCCTACAGAATGGAAGACTATCCTTAAAGGATTTACATATCCGGGCCTACAGAATGGAAGACTATCCTTAAAGGATTTACATGTCCGGATACTTCACCATCTACAATTATATCGTCATCACCTACCTCACTACTCTAATCTTCAGCTCGGAAGAACTCTCGCAGCTCGGAATGTGAGTTTGGCAGAAAAGGCCAAGATCTGTCTCGCTATCATAGGGGAATTGAACAAGTTAATTCCCATAAGTATTTCTCACTGTTCCCCTATAATAGGTCGACACCCTGATTGCCCAGATGTGATTCACGATGCATACGGACAGGATATAATATCCGAGCTTGTCCGTATGTACCATGAAAACACGAGCTTTCAAGTTACGGCTCCAAGGAGATCGCTGAGCATACATTCGAAGGTATCGCCAGAAGCTTGATTGAGCGCAGCAGATCTCAGTCCCGCATAATACTGGTACTTCACACCAAAGTCTTGCATAATACTGGTACTTCACATCAAAGGGAACAATAAGTTGATCATTCTTTCCACTTCCATTTATATCAAAAGAAGGCGACGGGGGCATTAAGGAAATTTCCTTTTTCTTTTCGGAAGAAGGAGCAGACCTTTCATCGGCCCAGAACCTCTTTGGAGCTCGGACAACAAACTGAAGAGGAGGCCGACCAGACAACCTGGATAAAACAGTTTCCATAGCTTGCTGAATAATCCCATGCATCGGCCGTCCTACCAGCAGGATCTCCAAAGCACCGTCCAGACTCCTTAGAGGTAATATCAAATTTTCAAGAATTTTGAACTGACCCATTCTTATCTCAGGTACTGCAAAAAGTTTCAAAACAGAGACAAGTCAGAAACAATTCTCCATAAAGATGAAAAAAGCAAGATTAACCTTTGGGGCAACAAAGCAATGCAAACTCAAGCTCACCTCATTCCGTTTGAAGAAGGCGTCAAATGGATCCTTTGCAGAGAAATGGAAAGGAAGAACCTCTTGTTCCAGCAGAAGATTTGAGAATGAAGAAAAGTTAGCGTTGATATGTACTCGGAGCCTGAGGCCTCAGCACAGAGCAGAGCTATGCTCTAAGCTAACGGTGTCAGAATTTTAAAAGATAGTCATGGAAAAGGAAAGAAAGGACATGTCCAGATAATGATGACAGGAAACAAAGACAGCAAAGAACACGAAGAATGAAGAAAAGCCAGAAAAGGGAAAGAGTAGAGAGGACTCGGAAACTGCACAACGACAGAAAGATGAAAGGATGTTATTAAGGCACCTGACCACGAACAGGCGCGGTCATAATGGTTCTTGATATTCACCCCCTCGGCAGTAGGGGCGATAACTACCAAGAAGGTGAAGGGGCAATTGATGACCGCTGGATTTCTCCATCCTGGCCCAGGGCCTGGATCATAGCCAAAAGCCCATCTTGCAAAGGCCCACACACCTGCTACACGAAACAAGCCTGGTTCGTGCCACCTTCAAGGCCGGGCTCAACCAAGCTTCTTCACTTAGAACGGCCCAGTCCGTGACTAGTAGGCCCTCTCCTCTCAGACTCAGCGTCCGACCCGACTCTCGGCCCAGCCCAATATCCAAAGCCATACTAGGACAGCCTAGCAGATCCGCTCGAACGTACGCACGAGGAGAATCAGAGGCCGTTACGCATGAAGCAAGCTGCTGATACCCTCGTACACCCGAATCTGTATGTCAGAGACGCGTGTCCCAATCATGGAAAGGCCTTTACACGTCATCAGCAAGCATAGCGAAATGGATAAAAGGGGGGAACCCCCCAGAAAGTTTAAGTTTTATTTTTCAATACCAAAACCCTTGTAAAACCCTATTCTATTGGATCTTAGATCATCAGTAAGATTACGCTTGTTTTACTTACATTTTCTGATATTTAAAGTAATTAAAATTTATTTTTTATTATTTAATTTTAATTTAACAAATAAATAGAGTCTAAGTCCTATTTAAAATTATAATATAATTCACAAAAATTGCAATATGTTAAGTTTTTAAAATCAAATTTAGTATAAAAATATATATTTCTAATTCAATAAAATGTATTGCTTTTTACTTGCTATTGACTTTCTTTTATTCTGACCATCAATTTTATTTAATTCTTATCGTCTGTTTATTATTAAAATAAATTAATAATTATTTATCCATGGTTTAATATCAATTATTAAATTATTAACAATTTATAATAAAATATGTATAATTTTTGCAGTGAATATAAATTATTTTTACTATCTCATAATTTTTATCCTTTTTTTTCGATTATCCCAAAATTATTATTTATTTTAATTATTATAATCTTATTTAATTTTTTTATTTTAAAAAAAATTTTCAAATATAAAATAAATATAATTAAAAAGTTAATTTGGTAATAAAATTTAATGTATTTAAAATAAATATAATTTAAAAGTTAATAAAAAATTATATTTTTGTATAAAAAAATAAAATAAATAAAAATTAAATAGAAAAAATATAAATAGAAGATTTTTTTAAAATATAATAATATAATATTAGAAAAATCGAAAAACATCTTTTCCAGATTAACTACCTTTATCATTTAAAAAATATTGTTTGTTATTTTTTTTAAGAAACTATTTTGTTTTTTATTTGTCCCTTTCCTTGAAAAAAAAAAAAGGTATTTTATTGTTTTTAGAGTTCAATTATCATAAAGGTGGTCCCTCTCGCCATTTTTGGGTTGGGTAGCCGTTATGTCCATATCAACGCATGCACCACCTGCAAAAGTAGACGCATATGGCAAGCGGGCAGGCAGCCACCATTGGACCGTGTAGTTGAAAAAATTGCGAAGTAGCCGTTGCACAAATATCTCACTCTTTAAGGGAATTGAAATTCTATTATAATAAATAAAATTCATTAAGAGCTTTAAAATATATTTAATTAGCTGTTAAAACTTGAAATAATTAAATATTAATTTTATATAATTCTTTTACAGCAAAATAAAAAAGATATTTGCCTTGAAAATTAATACACGTTTGAACTTCAATGCAAGACATAATGTTTGCAACAGTACATCATAATTATGCGAAAATAAACATAATAGAAATAATTATGCAAAATATAGATTTTTTTCTTTTATTTATTGACATATAAAATAATTTATACATCTTAAGAAGTTTCCATATTACAATCCAATTTCATTAACCAGAAAATCCATTATTACACAGCTCAAACCACAATAAATATAATAGAAAGCAAATCATTTAAAATTTGAAGTTGGAGCACTCAACATCTTGTAAGTGAAGTGTGGAAGTAAATGCAAGCCTTGAAGCTGCAAGATCAAACTGAAGAAGGTTGTCTTGCAATTGGTGTGCTCCAATATCTATTGATGTTGATGTCGATATGGTGTCTGGACCTCTATCCACAAACCCTAAACACACCACATCATTGCTTACCTCCACCATTGAATTAGCTCCAAAGATTGCCCAGTTCACATCCAAATTTTCAAACACTAAATTAATGTCAGGAACTCTAATCCCAAGCAATGACATACCCAAGTCTTGTTTAAGATAACAATCTTTAAATGGTTCCACAGCTCCCACCTTTCTCACTGTCCTGTTTCCAGTAGTAACCAACATCTGCTCATCAAACGCCTTAGCAAGTGACTTGTAGATGGAAGTCTCAAGAGTGGTATAAGGTTGCACTGTAGTTATTCTTGAACCACCGACTCCTGTCTTGTGGAATTCAAGCAATGTGGAGTTTATTGGAATTGGCTTTTGGTTTACCAGAATAGATGTGATCTTCACAAAGTACTCTGGCAACTGTGCTCCTTGCAACCTTGGTGATGCTGTGGTTTCGTAATTGACATGAAGTTTGGTGTACCTAAATTCTGATGATACGTCGATGGCCTTGGATGTGTTGTAACGTGGATGGAATAAATAAGGAGAGTCTCCGAAGAACAAAACACCATTGGCTTTAGAATTGGAAGGCAAGCATATAGCAAACTTTCGACGAAAACTTCCACCAAATGCAGATGAAAGCTGCGTGGGCATTGAAACTCTTTCCTTTGCTAGGCCAAGCATACCCTTTGCGCCACTAGCAAGATTTATTAGGTCGAAGGACTCCGCACAAGCGAAGATAAAATTGGGAATTGAAACCTGTGAACCGGCCTTGGAGCCATCTGTGGCTCGGAGAGAGATTGTATCAATGGCAACCTCAGATATCAGATATCCTCCAAAAATACTGTTTTTGGCCAAGACTCTGCAAGTATTGTTGTTGCAACCAGGACTAGCAGGACGGGGGCATAAGCTAACGCAATCAGCTTTAGCCACGGAACAAGAGGCAGAGCCACAATGTCCTGGTCTGTAAGTGGATGACTGATACCCAGTTGAGCAATCTATCCATAAATGCTTGCCTCCAATGTCGACAACTAAGTTAGTTTGAAGGGAAGGGGTTCCCAAGTTGAGACGGGTGAGATATTGGAGGGTGGAGGCATCTTTGTAAATGGGAAGGACTAGTGTTTTGGGTTTTGAGTTAGAGGAAGAACTTTGTGCATTGGAGACAGAGAAGAAAATAAGGAGAGACAAGAGAATAAACTGAAGTGAAGAAGCCATTGAAGGGAAATGCTATGATTCAATTGCATGGCTGGAATGATTATATAGAGAGTTTTGGGTAAGGAGTGAATACTAAGGTGGTACCATATTTGGCAGTGGAGATGTGCTGTAGAGGACTTTGACCGGCTGCCATAGACGACTATTGGGAATGTTGATATAGAATGAAACGGAACTATGGGCCATTGACCGAGTCAAGTGAGGCAGACATTTCTATTCCAAGTGGTTTGAGAGATAGAAAAGTAATCCGTTAAGAGATAGCAAATCGTAAACGCGAGCTGGATTTATTGCTACATCTAGAAGATGACTGAGAAATTTTAAGTCGAAGCTGTGATAAAAATTTAAATGGTAATTTATTAAAATTTAAATATAACATAAAATATAACTTTAAAAAAAGTGACTTAAAAAAATAATTACTGAATAATTTTTTTATAATTATATTTATTTACATGTCATCAGTTTTTTTGTTGGCCTATCGTAAGAAAGTTGATATCATAGAATTTTCCATAGAATCCGTACCTGTACGCCAAGAGTGCAGACATAGCATGAGCCCAACTGGCAAGCAAGTAGCTGATTCATGCCTACTTTTGGATCTTATCGCTTCCTCATAACTATGGTCAAAGACAACTGTTCGATGTTTGACTTCAACTACACGGATATACAGACCGTCTATTCGGTTAAAAATTGAATTAAATTAATAAAAATAAAAATTAATTTTTTATTTAAAATTAAAATTAAATCAAATCAATTTATATATAAAATTAAATTAAATTAAAATAAATTAATTCAGTTTAATTTGATTTATATGATTGATTATCTCAGTCTATTTTTTCTTCAATTTAATATTTATTTATTTTATATAAAAAATATAGAGACTCACATTAATTTATTAGTTTCAAATATCCAAAGATAAAATAAAAGAATTTTCATTAATAAAAATATGAACAAAATAATTTTTAAGCCAAAGTATTCACAACCAAACAAGATAATACATTAAATAAATATCTCAATTACAGAAGAAATTAAAGAATAGGAAAAAAGGATTGTGATGTGAATTTGTTGTCACCGACAGTGTGGAGGAGGAAGGAAGAGGCTGTGACAATCGCTGTGGAGGAGAAAGGAAGCGGTTGTGACAGCCGCTATAGAGGTACAATGCTGCAACAGGGACTGGCGGTGCAGAGATAGGGATTGGTGGAGCAACGCAACGGTTGGCTGATGGACTGATTCTATGGACTGGTGCTACAATGGTGCGGTTAAGATTAAAAGATAAGAAAAAAAAGTAGGAAAAAGGTGATGCTAAGTATTGAACTCTTGATTTAGAAAGCCTTAAATGCTTATTCACCACCACTCTAGACATGAAAATGCAACCGCGGTTATTAGTATTTAATTATTATTAGCTCAGTTCAGTTTTATTTTTTCTAAAATTAAATTGAATTAAAAAAAATAAAGTGAATTTTTTTATTTTTTAATCAAATTAAATTATTAAATTATATTGATTTGATCAATTTTTTTATTTAAATCGAATAAAGTTGATCCATATCAACTATTTTTAGCAAATTTTTATTTGCTAATGCAAATTTGTAAATCCTATACTAAAAAAAGAAAATGACTTTTTCTAATTTTCGTACATGAAATGATTTTAATAAAATAAACACTTTCTAGAAGAGAAAAAAAACTCTATTTATTTTTATTCTTCTTTAAATGAATTTTCTTGTGTTTAATTTTTTTTTTTTTTTTTTTTTTTGCCTATTTTAAACAGAGAAAGCTCACATTTCCTCTTTAAATCTTTTTATTTTTTAAATCCGAGCACAGATATAAATACTTTTTTATAGGCTATTTTTTTTAACATTCAAGTGTGATGGCATTAAAAGGCCCAAAGACCAAAAAGATATAAGTCCATAATGTAAAAAAAATACCTGGACACATACCTAGATCCATATCCAAAATACAGTAACAAATAATCCACCCAGCAGCAAGTTCACGTCCTGAACAACCCAACTCACCCAGTAGCAAGCCCACATCCCACACAACCCAGAATCCTAAGCCAACTAAAACTCTTCATTGTTGATCGAGTGCCACTGCCTCTACTTTAGCCATAGCTAGAGAAGATGAAAAAAATAACCAGACCAGAGTAAAGAAAACTTACATACATGCGTAGAAAAGAAAATAACACATACCCATAAACACATTGAAGCCAAACATCAAATAACTAAGGATAAAAATTAAAATAAAAGTAAACACCAAGCTCAAAACTCCTAAATTTGTCATTGCAAAAGAAAACAACTACCACCAAATAGTCCCAAATAAAGTCTAAATCTCCAAATAGAGTGAGTGATATATGGAGAAAAAAGAAGCGATAAAACTTTCTAGGAGCCCCAAATGAAGCACGAATCTCTAAACAAGATGAGTACCATACTAAGAAAGAAGACAAATATAACTTTCTCGAAGGGTTGAGCGTTCAACATAACGATACGGTTCTAAATTATCAGTTATAATAATTAAATACCTCTCAAAATAGTAAGAAATTCATAACTTTCAAAACTCTAAAACAATTAAAGCAACAAGATTTTAAAAACAAAGGATTAAATTCATCAAACTCACACAAAATAAATATAAGAAATAAAATAATAGTAACAAAATAAAAGGCTGAGAGGAAACTCAGAGGCTGAAATCTCTTCTTAACAGAGAACAAAATTAATCTAATTCACTTTCTGTGCTTTCTCTTTTTTCGCTCTGTATTATTTAATTTTTGCTCATTTGATAATTCAATGAATTTTTATTTTTTTATAGATCACTTCATAAATGAAATAATTACTTATTAGACCGCGCTTATTAAATATACTTTATTGGTATTTATTTTCTTTACAAACTTGTGTTTTATTGTAGCTTTGATTAAGCTTTTAGGTTGAGATTTTGACTTTAGAACCTCGAATTTATTTTAATATATCTTAATTTTTCGATATACTACACCTCAGTCTCATTCTTATTAATGTATTTTTCTTTTTTAAAAAAAAAAATTAATAAAATAAACTTTATTTCGACATAAGAAACGGCATAAAATTAAAATTAATTGTTATTGTAATTTTTATATAAAAAAAATATAGTATACAATATGATTATGAACTGTTAAATAAATATAAATGCATCATATAAAAAATGAAATAGCTACGTATTATTAAATTGCAAATAGGATGCTCCTATTTTATTTGGTTTCTACAAATTTCATAAGATCTTCAAACTAAAAAATCGATAACCAAAATTAGATAAATTTCAAGGACACCATCTAGAAATATTTTAGGTTTATTTAGAGTTCATGATCATTGTTATGGCGTGGAACCTCTCATTGTAAGTAGGCATTTAGATCTACAGTGTCATGTTGGGTTTTACTCAATTAACAAATTGACAAATTAAGTTTGATGGGCCATATCTTTTTGAGTCCATATTACTTAATGGGCTCTTCTTATCAAACTCATCTTCTTCTCCTTTACCCATGAACGTGGGACTCCATGAATTAAAAGGTGATGACCGCTGGGTCTCACCACCCCTGGGTAAGGACGGGCCCAAAAAGACAACGCTGACTCAAAATTCACGAAGTTTTTTTCAGATGACTGGACCAGCACCTTCAGTCTTGATCCAGACACATAGGGCAGGCCGGATAGTTCAGGAGCCTAGGTCTAGTAAGGAGACGTCCAACTCGACAACATGACACGAGAAAGGACAGTAGGCTCAATCATTTCGCAGCTTTGCTTGCACGCGGATCGAGAAAATTAAATGGTCGTCTGACATAAAGAGTGGGCTTGATGCATCCGTAAGTACTGTTCTGAACGATACTTTATGATGAATCTCAGAACATCAGATGGAATTACTTATCTTAGTTATCTATGCTCCATCCTATATCGTTTCATTACTTTCAAATAAAATAAAACGACAACCTCAATCTTGCAAACCAAACCAACTTGATATTTGATAATCTTAAAGGAATGTAATATTACAGGTAAATTGGGGATGGGTTCTTATTCTTCAGACTAGGACGGTTAACAAGCGCAAAAGATACTCTCTGCCGCATTGGAGGAGCGCATGAATTGTGTTGAAAACTAGGCCACCCATATATCACAAAAACATCAATCCTCTAATAAAACCAAACACCTTATGTATCAAATGACTCTGCTTTTCCAAGCAGATTGCACGCAAGCAACAACTTTCTACTTTTCTATTCTACATGTCCTTTGCATTTCTTTCGCTTTGTGTAACACCATTAAAGACGTCGGTCTCTTGTTATCCCTTAATTTTCATTGGAGGTTGGCTCGTGAAAATGAAGCATTTACTGGAAGATCAGCTTCCTCCATCTCCTCGTATTTCTATTAATGCATCATCCAACAGTGGGCTATCTAGAGATTGTCCAGATATGGGCTCAACTGAAATGTCAATAGATGGTCATGGACATGTATTTGCTAATTCCTGTGTCTCTGGCTGTTTCCCTAAGGGAATGGATCTTAATCCTGCACGCATGGTAAGTAAAATGAGACTAGCTAGTGATATTTCATTATTCTGAGCCTGATGATGAGTTTTGTATTGACCAAAAATATGCAGGTCTTAGCAGAAATGATGGGGACCTTTGTGTTAATGTTTTGTGTATGTGGGATCATAGGAAACACACAGATAACTCGAGGCCAAGTGGGTCTTTTGGAATACGCATCCACAGCAGGATTAACAGTCATCATCTTGGTTTTCTCCCTAGGCCCTATCTCTGGTGCTCATGTCAACCCTGCTGTCACAATTGCTTTTGCAGCATTTGGCCATTTTTCATGGTCCAGGGTAAGGTCACCAAACTATAAAACCAAACACAATTCATGAAAATTAACCACATTTACTGGCAACTTATTTTGCAGGTTCCCCTTTATGTATTGGCTCAAATTGTAGGATCAATATTGGCAACGTACGTTGGAAAATGTATCTATGGCATAAAACCAGAACTTATGGCCACCAGACCACTCCGTGACTGCAACTCAGCCTTCTGGGTTGAGTTCATCGCTACTTTCATCATCATGTTCCTTTCTGCTTCATTGACATTCCAAAAATCAGTAAGAACTAAATTCTCTCATGATTAATGAGTTCTTTATATCATTACTTATCGCTGTTTATATAATTTTTACTTACAAAACTATTGCAGATAATGCATTTGTCTGGTTTTGTTGTTGGACTTGCCATTGGACTTGCAGTCCTTATCACAGGGTACGAGTCCTTCTCTTTTCTTAATTTGGATCAATCTATAATAAATCAATCTTTATTATATGATTGGATCTGTCAAGTGCAGGCCTCTTTCAGGAGGGTCATTAAATCCTGCAAGGTCTTTAGGGCCTGCAATTATATCATGGAATTTTAAGGACATATGGGTCTATATTACTGCACCAGTCATCGGGTCTTTAGCCGGAGCTCTCATGTTTCATGCTCTACGTGTTCAACGCCGGCCATGTAATTCCACTGATTCCTCTTCCAATGCGGATCTACTTGGTCACTCCATAGCTTTTAGGAGTTAGCTAAATGACTCTTTTCCTTTTTGGATTGAAAGATTTGCCTTCAAAATCGATGATGACGAACATATGTAACACTGTATCCCTATATATATATAGAGATATGGAATTAGTAAATATTTTAATTTCTAATAATCATCATTTTTGCATCTCTCGTCTAATCATGGGATTAATATGATATATTAGTAAATTCAGTAATTTTAAAAAAATATTCATAATAAATAAAATATAATAATATTTTATATTTTTAATGATATTTAAAAATTATTATTATTTCTTAATAATAAAATAAAATAAAATATTATTTTGATACGAATAGTAAAAACTCAATCGATTACAAAGTATTTTTTTTTAATTAACTCTTTTTAAAATGCAATTTCATGCGATAAAGTATTAAAATGAGAAGATTATACTTTCTTTAAAGAAACAGAAGATTGTAATTTTAAAAAAAAAAAAAAAAAAAGAAATAGAAGATTGCAATAAAACAGTAGAACATTAGTGACTTGGAATGTGATGATGACGCCGCACTATGGAATATGGATCACCTTCAACCCATTGCATATCAAGTAACTGTTGCCACTTTTGATTTTCTTATAAATGAGTTGTATGCCATTATTATGTAATTAAAAATTTTTTATTGAAATAATTTTATAATAGAATTTATAAATTTAAAATAAATTTTAAAATAATAAAAAATATTTCAATTTCGAAACAACTAAATAGTGAGAAACTATTAAATATTAATGTTATATTTAAAAAAAAATGATTTCATATTTTTAATTAAATGATTTGATATTTTTCTCCTTTAAATAAATTTAAGAATTTAATTTTTATAAATGAAATAAAAATTTTATAAAAATACATTGTTTCTTAATAAATTAATTTGGTTTGAATGATTTTAGATATAAAAAATAAATATTTCAATATTGATGGCCATCGAACTTCTGGTATTCAGGCTGAAGTTAAAAGCAGACTGTTTCAATATTGAGTATTCTAGTCGGTGACTAAGATAGGCCGGACTAACTCCATGTATGAGTCCACCAGGAGATAGCCTAATCCGGTGATGTAATGGGGGGTAGAAGAGTAGAACCAGCCACCTCGCAGCTCTGTTAGTATGTGCGTCGAGAGAAATTAAATGGTCATCTGACTGACAGAGAGGAGTATGTTGGTAAGTCCGTATGTATAGACATGAGTGACAGGCCGAGAGAAATTAAATGACCGTCTGACAGAAATGGATATGCTGGTACGTCCGTATGTATAGATATGAGTGACAGGAACCTATAATATTGTAATACAATAGCGGTTATACGTTACTACAAAATTTAAAAAAAAAATGAAACGTTATCATTCTAATATAAAGTTACGCTAACACCGTAAATTAAAATCTAAGTATTGATAATTTCAAATTTATTCAAATATATACATAATCACTGCTTGAAATTATTTTTCGTATTTTATATTTAAAAATTTAAAACTGAAATTTAATTTAATTTTAAATTATATCACATACATTTACATTTTTATTCATAAAAAAAAACAATTTTTTTCTTAATTATAAATGATGGAGTTTAAAATACGTTACATTTAATAATTTATAAGTAAATGTAATATCACTTTCAATCATTAATCATGATATTAAATAATTGATCATAAAATAAGGATGCAAGGTTATTATTGTGTGCTTAATCAGTCCACCTGGTGCGCTGGTGGCGGCAGAAATTAGAAAGATATAGCAGAAAGACAAGCATTTATCTCCAAAGGCGTATAGACAAATTAAACTCTTTTTACATTTAATTACTTATAAAAGCTTCCTAATTTTAATTTGTCCATGACCTTTTCTTTCACTGTCTCTTGCTTTTATTTAATAATGAAGAAAGCAGTAGCTTCTCTCTTTAACGTTTTTTTTTAATGTACAGTGGAAAAGCTGACCCTTTCACTCAATGTTGTGTAAAACTATACCCACCAATTACATACATAATAGGTAGAAATTGGAGGATATTCTGTATTTTTTTATCAATAAACGCCCAATAGCTCACAAACAAAACAAAACAATTGGCCCAATGAGTTTGTAAAATTGGTATCTAAATCACCAATGTTGTTTTCAATTTGGCAAGCCACCTATTGCCCCAAGGTCAACGGAGAGCAAAAAATTAAATAAATACGGCAGTGGCTGTCACTTTGCCTTAACAAAGCTGGTATTGGCTTTAGTCTTAATCCTTGGTATTAGTTTTCGTTCTCTTGTCAGCTACTATTCCTGCTTTTTTATTTTTTTATTGGTCTTTTTCCTTATTTAAATTTATGACGCATTTAATTTTTTACCTTCAAAATTTTAACAATCATTAGAGTCTCACGGATGAAAAAAATTATGTATTAAAACAGTGCAATCTAATTAAAAGAGGACACATAATAATATTAGATTTTACAAAATAAAAATAAATTAATAGTATATAGTAACATGTAAAATGTATTTCTCTTAAAATCTGTGTCATTACTTTATTAAAAATCGAACCAATAAAAAATAAGTGTACTTCAAAACAATAAGAACATTCAGTTTTCTTGTATTTATAGTATAAAAAATACCCTGAACAAAATCGACCTCTATAATGCCTGAAGAGAGATATTAAGATACTTATTCACTTGAATAATTGTGTAAAATTTTAAATGTGCATATGATGAAGGCTATGATGACATAATATGCGTCAGTAATAACCTAAACAGACTCAATATTAAATAAATCAGTTATTTATCATTAATAAATTATTTATAAAATTTATTAAAAGTGCAATCATTTTTTTAAGAGAACATATCACAGACATATTTTATATAAATTAGAATATAAATATTTTTTATTTTTAAAAATAAAATTCTATTTTTTCTTCTACGATCTCTTAACTCCTGAAACTCTAATTTTAATATCTTTAAAGGTCCTCCATTATTATCATCATTTATTAAGTCATTTTCATTTATCTCCATAAAACTCTTAACTAGATTCCCCTGTGGTTATTTCGTTGACTCCAAATTTGAGTATATCCCATAAACTATAATAAAAGCAGCGAATTATTTAAAAATAATAATAATAATTAAACTTTCTTATTTGTTGCTTAACTATTAATTTAGCAGTAAATATTTAATGTTAACATGAAATCACCTATGTGTTGTGTAATTGTGGTGGTGATAAGTATAATGATTGAATTTAAAATCATGTAGAAAACTGGACAGCTTATCTGACTTATAATCATATTATGACCGTCCAAACTTTGGCATCCGGATCGAAATCTAATTTTGAGGAAAAAGATAAATTCAAAGCCCAATAAAATTTATTAGGCAGGCCAACCCGTCGACCTCATATCCAAATCACGCCTAAGGCAGACTAGACTGCCTGAAAGCTTGGACTTGTTAAAAGAGAGCCAATCTTGTATAATGTGACAGGGAATAAGGGAGCAGGTTTAACTATGCCGATGCCTTACCACTACGTGTTACGGGCCTGCATTTTGACACTCGTTTGAGATTATGCGGCACTTGACTTGAACACTTTCAAGCCAAGTCAACCTTAAAATCACTTGCTACCCTGTGAACGTGAATATTCTGATTAGTCAAGATTATATAAGTGAACAACGAAATCAATAGACAGTATTTAATCAGAAGTCTTACAGTAGGCATAAGAAATGAGAACTGTATATGAGAATTCATGATCAGACTACTTATTTTATTCCAAGGACAAAATAGTAATTATACATTACCATCGATATCATCGTTACAATAATTCTCACCTCTCTTGTAGATATGGGATGGTCTACAAAGAGTGAAGATACAGTTCAAAATCTCCGTAGACCTACAGTAGCCAACTAAATCCAGCCCCTGGTGACCAATTAGTCACTCCCTCTAAAGAACCTTAGGAACAACTTGGCTTGTGGCAGGAGGAGATATCAATATGTCTCAAATGACACACCCCTAAATAAATAATTTAAAGGAAATTATAGAAATCTGATACGGCTCTTAGTTTACTTTTATTTTACACTAATTTATCCCAATGTTATTTTTCAAAAACTCTACTGTTGAAAAATTACAATTTTGGTCCCTGAGATTCTAGGACCCTAACACCACGCGCCGAAAGGGAATTAAATGCTCGCCTCACGAGAATGGACAGACATATATATCCGTACGTACAGTTCTGTGTGATAGAGACAGATAGGTTATGCGTCATTTGAGAAATATGGGAAAAAAGAATAAAAGAGATACCAAACTTACACACAAAAACTCTATTTTATAGATCTCATAACATCGCATATGAACCCCATATATAATAATTATGTTACTTGGAACTATTTTTTTAATGGCAGATGTTAAAAGAATTGCATGATTAAGTTGGACATTATAATTCATGACCAACAATTATTGCAATGTTACAATAAAAATAATTTGCCTCCATTTTATACAAATAAATTTTTATATTATCACCTTGATTAAAAAATATAATTAAAAGTAATAAATTTAACTTTTTCTTTTCTAATACATCCTTCATTTCTATATTAAAAATTAATATTATTAAATTGTTCTCAAAAGTAATAACTTTTATTTTTTTCAATATATATAAAGTAATGATATATTAGTGAAACAATAAAACAAAATTATCTTGTAAAAAAGTTGCTTATAATTTGAAATAAATAAATAAATAAGTTAATTTTTATCTTTTAATCATATTCAAATGATCAACATATTTTATAGAAATGTTTCAAATGAAGAATGACAATTTCTAACGGCTTTAAATAAAGCAAAACAATAATTAATATTAATACTTTAATTTTTTGATAAAAAACAATATACTTGAAGCATTAATTTGATGTTTAATACTTAAAAAATATTATTGAAAGGGGCATTCACAAAAACCTAAAACTTTTAATTTAAAAAAATAAATAAATAACAACAAATGGCTGGTTTAAATTAGTGAAAAATAAGAAAATAAGAGTAAAAGATAAAAATATTTTTCACATTCACTTGTCTAAAATAAAATTAAAAAACAAAGGCAAAAGAGGATAAGAAAATAAATTAGTAAAATATTATGTGAGACCCATGAAAAATATTCTCTTTAAATTCAAATGGAAGTGAATAATAATTTAATGAAATCAATTTTTTTATTCTTAAATAATTTACTTTAATAATAAATAGTAAGAAAAAAAAAGAATATTTTACTATTAAAAAGCTACTTTCTTTTTTCTTACTTTTCTAAAAGCTACTTTTTTTTTATTTTCTTTCCCAACATTAAAAAAAAATAAAGAATTTCTTTTTTACATTGAATTTTATTTTCTCTCCTTATTTTTCATTCTTTATTTTCTTTCCCCACAAAAATATTTACAATAAACAAAACTCCAAGTTGGAACATAAGACTCAAACCATGGGCTCGAGCAAAAGAAAACCATGGGCGAATTCACCTGAGAATTTAGTTCGTCAATTTTCGACAACAAATAATTACACGTCATCTATTCCTAAAAAAATAAAACCTTTTATTAATTTTCCAATTTTCATACATGTAATCAGTAATAAGTAATAACGACACGTCATTTATTCCTCTATTAGTTTAATTAATTTCCTTTTCTCTGATTTACTCGCCTTTACGCTTCCTTCTTTTGAAGTGTGATGAAGTCATTTGAACATCTCTCTCCTCCAGCCACCTTTATTTATTATTTTCTCTCATATACTCTATTCATTTCGTAATAAATTTACTTTTTATTTATTTTAAATTTAAGTTTTTTAAAATAATAATTTATTTAATAGTTTGATAATATATATATATATTAAAAATAAAATGTATTAATACATAAATAATTGATGGTGGTGAAAATATTAAAAAAGGAATTTAGAAATTAATTTAATAACAATTAAGTATGAATATGAATTTAAATATTAAAACTACTAATTAAATTTGAGTTTAAACATAAATTTCGTGGATAACAATCCGTTGCCACTTGCCAGCCATAGCCACAAAACTTGAAAATTTGTAAGAACAACATCATGAGTTCAATTCATTGTCCAACTCCACCACCAACTATGATGGGTCCCATCTCATTTACTTTTCTTTCTATCGTCTTATCACTGACCCCTTAGATCTTGACCCTTCAATGATGGGCCCGACATCTTTATCTACGTCTTACAATACAACCACCACATACTATCCATTTTATTTTTATCCTGTACAGGTGGAATTCACGTATGTATAAAGTCTATAATATGAAATTTAAATATATAATATAATCGATTTAAATAAAAATGATCTATTAATCGCAAAATAAAATAAAATAAAATAAAATTTATATCAAACATAAATATAAGAGTTTATTTTCTCAGCATAATCAAAGTAGCATACGGTTAAGATGGCGTCTTACAATAAATTATTATTTTACCCATTATATAATTTTCACAATTAATTAAATATTTAAAAGTCCAGGTTTATATTTTTTTTAACAGAGATTCAAACATGGCGTTCATTCCTAAAGTGAGTAGCCGCACTCTAAGGTAGGTTGCATGTACTTGACCATTTTATAACTAAAATAATAATAGCAATAAATTTAAATTTACTATATAAATTCAATAGTAGGATGAAATTAACTTAATACTTATATTTAAAAAATAGTCGATTTAATTTTAAAAACTCAATTAATAAGTTCTGTTCTGTTAAATTTTAGCATTATTGTCGTTAAAAAGTGTTTAATTTAACTGTTTTATATAGTTGATAATTATATATATTAAATAATTATTTAATAAACTCTTAAAATTATGAGGTATATCCACTGTATCTCAAATAAATTTTATAATTAGAATTATTTTTTATATATCAGCTGATTTCTACTTTAATTTATTTTTTATTTAGATTATATTATTTATTTTAAATTTATTAATGATAATTTTTTAAATTAAAAATTTAAATCAGTAATTTATTTAAAATTATAATAAATGATAAATAAATTAAAATACTGTAAATAATAATTAAATTAATTATAATATTCATTGTTACATGAGGAAACTTGCAGATACATATTAAAAATAATTATATTTTAAAAAATATATATTTTAATTATTATATATATTATATAATAAAATAATATTTTATATTATTTTATTAATTAAAAAATTAATATATATCTCTATTAGTTATTTTATATATTAAACACTTAAAGAATAATTATTATAGTACATTTTTAATATATTTTAATTAATTAAATGTTTTTATAGTTTTAAAATTATATTAAAATATTTTTATATTTTTATTCTATAACTAAAAATAACATCGGCTAATTTTTTTGTTAATTTATTAATTAAAATTAAAAATAAGTTTTATATTATGTTGTTCTACTTTATTCTAATTAATTAAAATGTTTTTTAATTTTAAAATTATATTAAAATATTGTTATATTTTTAATTTATTAACTAAAATATATATTTTTTAATTTTTATTTATTTTTATTATTATTATATTAATTAAAATTTTTTTAAAAAAAATTATATGTTTGAATTGATCCCTATTAAATAATTCATCCACTACTCATCAGTCTCAGTCTCGTACATCATGTCATAATCATCTTTAATACTTTATTATTAATTATAAATTTTTATTTTTAAAAGAAATACGAAAAAATATAAACACATATCAAACGGAGCGAGTAATCATCATATGCAATACTTTATTATTAATTATAAATTTTTATTTTAAAAAAAATACGAGAAAATATAAACACATATCAAACGAAATGAATAGTGAATTTTATTTAATAATTCCTACTTTGATATAATATCTTTTTAATAATAAAATAATTTTTTTAATTTAAACTTATTATTTTAATTAACATGAAAATGTTTAAAAAATATATACAGATAGTAAATTGTTTAGAAAATATATACAGATAGTAAATAATTTTAAAAATTATAAAAATGAAATTCTATTAATAAAAATAATATAAAAATAATATTTTATTATTAAAAAATATTATTATTTTATGACTGAATTTATTTTGTTATATGGATTTAATTGGCAAAAAAATAAATTGGACTTATACAAATAAAAATATAAAGATTTAATAGAATTTATTTTCATTTATTTTCATTTTTATTAATAAACTAAAGACAAAATGGATAAAAACTAATAAATATCATTTTTAGTTAACACAATAAAAATATAAAAGTATTTTAATATAATTATAAAATTATATGAGCATTTTAATTATTTAGAATAAATTTAACAGTAAAAATAAATAGAAAACGAAATAAAAATATATAGTTATTTTAATTTAATTTTAAAATTATAAAATATTTTAATTAATTATATTAAATTATAAAGGCACACAATAATTATCCCATATATCCTATATATATATATATATATAATATAATCAGTAATTAAATATCAATTACAATTAATTATTCAGTTTATAATATAATATAGTATAATTTAATTAGTAAATATTTGAAGCTAAGATGGTTATTCTTTAAAAAGAAAAAAAAAAACAATTAAAATTTACAATCTCATCACATTCTAGAAGATATTAAAATTCTCTTCAGTATATGTCACCACTCCAAAATATTATTGCATTGCAAGGGTACTTTTTTAAAACAAATACAAGTTTTTTCTTTATGGAATCTAAGATTCTTAAAATCAAAATCAAGTATGCATCATCAGATTTTTCTTTTTAGAAAAAGAAAAAGGCAAATTGAGTTATTCCTTTGGGTTTGGAGTGAGTAGGAAGAGCACTCATGTAAATATTGATGATGACATTTTAGTAAAATTTATATTTTAGAATCAAGTTGCTATCCATCGGTAGGGATATAGGAAACTCAAACTGGGCTCTACACCCATGGTTTTAGGTTGTTAACAACTTGGACTCCTTTTTTCTTTATTATAAATAATAATAATAATAATAAATTAGTAACTATTTTCTCTTTGTTCCTTTAATAATTTTAAATTTTACATATATCATATGTAACCATTAAAAAATTAGTTTTCCATATACTCCAGTTTCTTTTCATTAATATTACATTCTCTCATTGCCGAATTTCTTTTTTGGCTGCTCTATTTATTCAAGAGTCTTCCTATATGGCTTCATCTATACTTGCATGTCTATTTTTGATTGAGATTTATGCGCTAAAATTGTCAAGTTTGTTGATTGTTATCCATCAGTTTTCTATCAATTATCGACGTTAATCTGTCAATGGTTTAGATAGTGTATCAGTTAAAATTTCGATAAACGTGTTATAAACAATTTGACATGTAGTTCAAATCTAGTTTTGACTTATAATTTTTGAATTTCTGAGTTTGTATTTTTGTGAGTTGTGGTAGTTTAATGTGTTGACTTTTGATTCTTTAAATCTCTTTTTGTGTCTTGCCTATTTAGATTTTATTAAATGCAATATACCGCATTATTATAAAAAAGTGAAAGAATTAACTAATAATATAGGATAATCTTTCTGATATAATCGAAAATAAACTAAAAATGATGGGTCAATCTGCAGGAGAAAGAAAAATGTAATGTGGTTGGTGTCTATATGCATCCACTTCGACAAGTCGGTAGTGTATTACAAATGGCTTGAGTTTAATAATGAGTATACAATATATTTAGTTAATGAACCTCCAAAAATCTAATTAGTATCAATTAGTGGATAAAAGATCTAGGCGTAATAAGAATTTATTAGATTATATCATTTAACTATAACTTTTTATTATGAAGAATTTAATAAGTTTAAAAAAGGTGAGTATTAAAAAATGTGAGTATTATGTCGTTTCAAATATCGACCATCGGGTCTTCTTTCCTATGAAAAACTTTTGTAATCGAGTGTTATGATTTATTAAAATTTTACCACATATGATAACAATTTATGATATATTTTGAACGAATATTTTGTCATATTATTTTTATGTGATAAAAAATATAAAATAATTATTAGTTAGCATTTAGTTGTATATATGTTCCATGCGATATAAAAATATAAAATGACTATTCGTTAGAATTTAGTTGTATGTATATTGATTTTAAGTTTTTTAATAAAATTCTTATTTCAAAAAAATATATAAGTAAATACTTATAAATAGATAAAAATTAATATGATAATTTCAATAAACTATTTAAATATAATATTTTATATTGGCATGCAAATTCGTTGTAATTAATTAAATATTTTTGAATAGAATATTAAAATTTCAAAGTAGCCAAATTTATATTAAGCAAAATAATTTGAGTTGTTTTCAAATTAATGAGGAATGAGGCAGGTTGAGAAAAGAAGTAGACCGGCTTTCTCCATGGCTTTATTTTTTTTTTTGGTGCTCTTGCTTAAAATTTCTTCTTATTTTAATTTTTTATTTGTTGCTGCTGCTATTGTTGATGGTATATATTAATTGTCGATGAAGCTGTAATGAGTTTGGTAATCATTCAATGCTGGAGGTCGAGTCAACTTTATAAAACTGTTTCATGATTAGTTAAAATTAAAAATATCACAGGTTAATCTCTTTTTTTATAAACGAATGTCATAAATTAATCTCTTGTTTCAATAAATGATAGCGATAAATGGTATTCTCCACACAACGATTGTTCTGTAATTTTGCTATTTATCATTAAGTTTTAGAGTTAGTTATTTTATTTTTCTTAGATATAAGAATTAAATGATATTTTGCTCAATTTTTTAAAATTGTATAAGATTTGCCCGTGCTCTCGATTTTGAGTTTGTGGCGATGTTGGCATGTCGTGCCGCTTGTGATTTGTTGTAATGGAGGCATGTCGGTGCAGCTACCGATACTCCTCTCTCCTAAAATCATCTGTTTGGTGCTGTGCAGGAATTGGATTTTATTAATTAAATATACTAATAAAATTAAAAATAAATTTTATAATTAAAATAATAAAACTAAAATAACAATATTAAATTAAAATTGTTGAACGTTTTTGTAATCAATGTATTCTTTAAACATCATCATGAAAGTTTGAATCCAATCCTACGGTGTCACTGCAATGACAATAAGATCAGGTAATCGCAAAAAACTGGATAATTCCACACTGGAATATTATCTCCTACGTAACCGTAGAAATATGAAGAGCTTCACAGTTGGCACAAAGTACACGTAATATATAGACAAAAAGCCTGTTGTGGACCCCATAGCGTCATCTCCCCACGTCTCCGTCTCCAACGCTCGAGAATCATCGCCCGCCAATGGACCCCGCACCCCACATGCCTCCATTTCACCATAAAGATCAACATCCTGTTACATACTTTAAATAAATAAATAAAATACCAAAATATCAGCAAAATGACGATATTACCCGCGCCGTTTGTTCTATATAAGGAAACACCCCCTCCTTCGTTCCAGGTCCTATGGTCCAGCTTTGAAAACTTTTATAGCTAAAGCCAGAGCAAGATTGTATCATTTCGCTTCTCCTTCTTTTTCATTTAATTATAATTTTTCTTTTCTCCTAGATCCGAAAGGATTAGAGATGTTGGGTGTGTTTAGCAGCGCCATCGTTTCTCCGCCAGAAGAGCTAGTGGCAGCGGGATGCCGGACGCCATCTCCGAAGATAACTTCGGATGCGCTGATGAAGCGCTTTGTCGACACTAACCCCTCCGTTGTATCCTTACAGATCGGAGACAACGCGCAGTTGGCCTACACCCACCATAGCGAGTCCTTGCTGCAGCCCAGGTAAATTATACACCTACAATGGACTCGTTTTCACTTCTCACGCGCTCTAATCTAAGCGACTTCTGGACTATTAAGTTAATGACCAAAAAAACTAGTCAATTACTAGTGATTTCCTGGTAAATACATCGATTATTCTGACCTGTTTAAGTGCAAATGATTTTTTTAATCTAAAGATCTCAGGCACAACTAAAGCTTATTTGTGCCAGAAAAGTTAATTTTCCAGTTCAGCTATGGGCATGAACAATTGTAATAAGCATGTTCTGGCGGTTTCTGATCATTGCTGATTAACCATTGAATATGATTATATGTATATGAAATTTATCATAATTAATAATTATAATATAAACTTCTCATAAGATACAGCATCAGTGGACTTGTGCCATAAACGTGGCAAATATTTAGGAAGTTCTGCTTGATCAATCAAGAGTCAAATATGTGTATTCAGTGCCACGTGGATAGTCAGATCATATTTGAGGGAACTTTGTCGCTTCTGAACCTTATGATTGCAATAACCGTAGTTTCAGTCTGTACACTATTACCATATACAAAAAAAGAATCTGTACACGGTACACAATTACACCATTAACACCAAGAAAAAAATGTATTTTTAGATGGCTAGAGTGCTTACTCCATTCGGTTACAAACATTTCACTCACTTTTGAGGTTTGGAGTTCCCTCGATAATGTTCCGTCTTTAATTGTCGTCATGTGAATTTCAAATTTCATTGATATGGTTAAAAGGAAAAAAAGAAATATTTTAATTGATAAATTATTACAGTTTTATATAGAATGATTAAATATTAAATATTGATTATAGTTTAATTCATATGAGATTTATTATAATTATAATTAAAAATAAAATTGCTGTATAAATAATGATTATATAATAATTTATTTTAAAAACCATTTAATTCAATTTAGAAAAATTAAAATATTAACTTAGTCTTCATAAAGGGAATATTTTATTTGTTTTGAATTATAAATTATTTTTTGAAATAATAAATATTTATTAGTTTTTAATAGAGCATGACTGAATTTTAATAATGCTAGGAGTCTATTAAAAAAATGTATAAATTATATTTTTAATTACATGAAAATAGTAATAAGTCCTTTGAAATGAAAAAAAAATTATGTACTTATATATTTATTAATTATCAAGTCATTCAATGCATTCTATAAATATATTTATTATTAAAATTATCAAAAAATATGTGGTTAGTGTGTTTTCATGTTTATTTTTATTTTATTTATATATGGTAAAGATTAAACTATTTAACAATTAATCTAATAATAGTTATTGTTATAGTAATATTATATTAAAAAAAACCAAAGGTAATGTGTTAAAATATTTAATTAAATTATTTTATAAGAAATAATTTTCATAATTTATTTTTTTATAAACTTAAAAATATTATAAATAATTAAGTCAAATTATTTTTAGATTTACATATTAATTTCAGTTGTAAGATTACAAATTAATTCCAACAAATCTCCTTAAATAATTTACCGTTGGCACTGTAATATTCCGTAATTAATATTGAAAGCATTTTTTTTGGTAAAAATATAAATATTTAATATTTATGTGTGAAGGAGAGTTATATAAATACGAATTTTTATAGAGTTTAATAGTTTTCTTTTAGAGTTTAATAGTTTTTTCTTTTGAAATGAGAGACTAATTTAAAATCTTTTAGATTTATTCAGGTATACTTTATCATTAGACTAAACCTTTTAAATATGTAAAGTTTAATAGTTAAATTTTAAAATTTAAGAATAACATAATTATATTGATATAATATTTAAATATTAAATATTAATTATAAAAGATAAAAAATCAAAAGCTGCATTTATTATTAAATATTTTATATTGAAGTTCGTTTTTAGATTACTGATGATATATTTTGCCCAATCAAAAAGTTGCTGGTCATATAGTTTTAGATAGATAATTCAATTTTTTTTTTTTATTTTAAAAGTTAAATATTAATTATGAAAAGATTATAGTGTTAAATAATTTCTGAAGTAAAGGTTAAATATCAAAAGATATATTTATTATTAAATAATTATTTTATATTATCATATACATAGTTATATTTATTATACTTTACGATACCAACATTCAATTATTTAACTTCCTGTCATTATGCCAGACCCCACAATCTTGAGTTTTCAATTAGGTATTGGATGAAGTGTCTTGTAAGTATAATGTGTATTGTTGAATAGCAGGTAGGACTTTTCGAATTTCAAAGAAAGTAGGTTTAGGAAAAAAGAAAAGAACCCTGTTGATTGTAGTTAGTGGTTTTCGCTATCATCCTTTTATGAATCTTCTGTGGAGGCCTTCCTGGGTGGGTAAGGCAACAGGTTATAGGATAAGGATAAGGCAAGCAGCCGAGTTGGTCCCCACCCTTAGTGGAGATTTTGGACCGGTTTGGAAATTTTGGATTACTCGGTCTTTTCGGTTGACAAGTTGTCTAATTATGAAAATCTATATGCTAATTTGATGTGAATAATGAATTTTGTGGGAGTAAAAGATCGTTACTATTATTTTGCTCTGTATTCATCTAGAATTACCAGACAGCTAATTCATAACTTATTGGATTATGGCAGATCATTCGCAGTTAAGGATGATATCTTCTGCTTGTTTGAAGGAGCGTTGGACAACTTGGGAAGTCTAAGGCAACAATATGGTCTTGCCAAGTCTGCAAATGAAGTGATTTTGGTAATTGAGGCTTACAAGGCTCTTCGTGACAGGGCACCCTATCCTCCCAACCATGTTGTTGGTCATCTTAGTGGGAGGTTTGCTTTCATCGTCTTTGACAACGCTACTTCCACCTTGTTTGTGGCTTCTGTAAGTATTCACGTACCAATTAACGCCTTGATGAAGCTCCTAGTTTGTTTGGTCTTCATTCTCTCAACTACAATTGGGGTTGGTGTGGAATGTGACAGGATCAATTTGGGAAGGTTCCTCTGTACTGGGGAATCACTGCTGATGGATACGTGGCCTTTGCCGACAATATTGAGTTGCTTAAGGGTGCTTGTGGCAAGTCCCTTGCTTCTTTCCCACAAGGTCACTACGAGAAAGCATGAAACCAGAGCTTGATTTTTAGAAGGGGGTTAAAAGAAAAAAAGGCTTCTTTCTATTGACAAAGCTATTGGATTTTGCAGGATGCTTCTACTCGACAGCAGTGGGAGAACTGAGAAGCTTTGAGAATCCTAAAAACAAGATCACTGCAGTTCCTGCTGAGGAGGAAGAGATATGGGGTGCTACTTTCAAGGTAAAAGAAGATTGGTAATTTGCTATTAATTAGCAGTTCTAAACAGCTATTCTTCATTATTTATTCTGCATTCGATTTGTAGCAATTGTGAGTTTTGGGGGGATGAATTTCAGGTGGAAGGACCAGCAGTTCTTGCAGCCAGAGAGTAGAAGATTCCAGTAAGAAAAGAGAGTTTGTGATGAAGGTGTACAATGTGAATTGCTGAGTAGGAATGTACAACAAATGCAATGTAGTATGGTTGTGAAAAGTAGTTGCGACTTGTTTTGTAGGTTGCTAGCTTTGTCCTAAGCTCTTCTGTTTCTTCTATGTACAGCTATGTTTTCTAACGAAATAAATTTAAGTTTGTTAAGCTTCTTGTCTACTGCTGCTCCTCCTTCTATGATATTGAAATGTAGTGTGAAAATAATCTTCACCTTTTCACCATTACAACAAAAATCTTCATCTTATTTGTAGGAAATCCTTTGTTTGGAAATAAATTTTTTAAAGTAATAGGAGGTTTTTCGATATATTATTTAGTAGAAGAAAAGGTTTTTTTTTTAAGCAAGATTTTTAAAGGTCTTAAAAATATGGAATAGCCTCTATTTCCGACTCATCTTATAAATAAATTAAGAAATATTCTCTTTAAACCTCTAAATGTTTTTAAAATTTTTTAATTTATCAAAAATAAAAATTTTAAAATCATTAAAAAATCTTATTTTATAAAACTATCACTTTAAACAATTTTACTTTGCTCCATTTCCTCCAAACTGATGGCTTGAATTCTGAAAACACCCAAGTGCAGTTTCTCATCAGTGGAATAATTAGCGATCTAGAAAATTATAAATCTAATCATAATTATAGAAGAATCTGGAATCTCCACCAAGTTTGGTATCAATCCAATCAACCCCTACATCAATGCTTTCACATAATTAAACTATTTTTATTTTCTCCCCCTCTCTTAATTAAGCATTATAGGTATATATTATAAACTAGCTTTTCCAATTTATTTTGTTCTTGATAAAGAAGACTTTTGCCATTATTATTCAATTAAACTTCACTTTTTTTATCTGATATGGTTAGCCCATATAATTATGATGGAAACCTTTTCCTTATGAAGAATGATTTCATCAAAAGCATCTTAAAAATAATTATTATAAAATAAGTTAATAGCAAAATATTAGTAATAGATTAAAATTAAAAAATGAATTAATAAATTTTCTCATCAGAGTGATTAGATAATAGTTTTTTCAAAAACTGAACTCAGTAACCGGGTCGGTTTAATTTGATTCCATTAACCGGTTTAAACCGAAATTGCATACTCCACGTGAAAGGTAAAAATAAACATTCGTAAATTGTACAGAATAAAAAGGGTAAAAGCGTCATATCGGAGAAAGGGATCAAGCAAAAGTTATATAGGACTAGGAGACGAGGAATCAAACGGGCGCTTTTTTCTTTCATGGTGGAGTCAATATCAGAGAGAAATTTGTATCTATAAACTTCAATTTCAGCTTCCAATTTCACTTGCCTTCCACTTTCTCTCCCTCCTCAACTTCGGTCACACTTTCCATTTCCCATGAGCAAGGTTCGATGTCTAAAGTTCTTCACTTTTCTTTTTAATAATTTCAATTTTGTTTGAAATATAATTATTTCTTTCTAGGTAATTCTCGCTCTTCCCTTCTTTACTATGCTTTCTATCCTTAAAAATACTCGCTCAGTAATTTATCTTCTCCCTCTTTCTTTTAGGGTTTTATCGTTTGAAGAAGATCAAGAATCAACCCGACGAGGACAGGTATTTGTTTGTTTGTTTGTTTATAAAGCTAGTTATTTGCTGGGTTTAATTTAGTTTTGGTAGAGTTGAGTTGCAGGATTAGCTAATTAGCAATTCGTGCTTGTTCTTCTTTGTTATTATTATTTTTTTCTGTTTTTGGAAGGACTGTTAGATTGGGCTATGTAAATCTTTGTCGTTTATCGTAATTTAGTGTTTCTCTTACAGATCATTACAAGCATGTTTCGTACAACAGACGCCTTTGACGCCTTTGACAAACTCTATTTGGAAGGCTTTTTTATGCGTATTTATTATTTCTAACACTTGTTTTATAGTTTAAAACTAGAATTTATGGCTGTTTTGCTGCTTTTGTTGATCATTTATGCTCTGAAAAATTTCGTTCTTTCACTTCCTTGTTATAATTTTTGTAATCAACAAACATCTCCTGTTCTCTTTTCTAGGTTGGAAATCTATCAGTTTAGGTGAGTTTTGCCTCTGCAATTTTCCACTAAAGTTTTATTCTTTCCAAAACCCACATGAGATTAATTCGTGACATACTAAGTTAATTCCAGTTGGTTTGTTTGTTTTTGTTTTAGTTTGTCAGAAGCTTCCAACCCCTTTTGTTTAGGCTTTTTAATTTAAGAAGTTGGTGATTTTTATGTTTTCTATTACAAGGCAGTTGAATATTGTGCTTATGCTTTTGAATTTTTTTTTTTTTTTTTTTCTAAAACCCCTTTTCCTGTACTTATCTAGAAGTGGTAGCATAAACATCTTCCAAGCCAGCGAACACTGGAATGGATCAAAGAGGGCACGGGCAGGCGTCTGCACCAGGCGAGGTTAGAAGTACAGCTCCAGTTCCATATGGCATATCGTATCAACCTAACCAGATGATGGGAGCTGCTGCTACTGGATCACTTCCATCTGCTGCTCAGCCAGCAGGTGTCGCTGCGTCTCAAGCTCAGCACCAACTTGCCTATCAGCATATCCACCAGCAACAGCAAGAGCAACTGCAGCAGCAACTCCAGACTTTTTGGACAAATCAGTACCAAGAAATTGAGCAGGTAAATGATTTTAAGAATCACAGCCTGCCGTTGGCTAGGATTAAGAAGATTATGAAGGCAGATGAAGATGTAAGGATGATATCAGCTGAAGCTCCAGTTATATTTGCTAGAGCCTGTGAGATGTTCATTTTGGAATTAACATTGCGGTCTTGGAATCACACGGAGGAGAACAAAAGGAGGACACTCCAAAAGAATGATATTGCTGCAGCAATTACTAGGACTGAAATTTTTGATTTTCTAGTTGATATTGTGCCAAGGGAAGATTTGAAAGATGAAGTGTTAGCCTCAGTCCCAAGAGGGAGCCTTCCGATTGGAGGCCCAGCTGAAGCAATACCTTACTATTACATGTCACCTCAGTTTGCACCACAGGTTGCCCCTCCTGGGATGGGTGTTGGTCAGCCTGTGGTGGATCAAAATCTGTATGGCCAACATAGTCGTCCTTATGCTGCGCAGCCAATTTGGCCACAGCAACAGCCGCAGCCACCTGCTGACTCTTGAGCAAACAGAGCGTTGCAGCAGTTAAGGACCTGAAGCAGAATGGGAGTACATTGAATGGTCTTTAGTTTTTATTTGGAACTTTGAAAGGTTATTACACTTTTCTTATGGAAGTTGCGACCTGCTTGAGGTTAATAGTTTGTATGCTTTTTTTTTTCTTAGCTTATATAGCCAAGAACGTGCACTCTGCTGTTGTAGATAATTCTGTCGGCTAAAAAAATATCAATATTAAGCATGTCCTTTAGATGGTTTTCTTTAATTTCAAGAACCCATCCCTGCCCTGCTGCCTCCTGGTATAAACGATGAAATGGAATACACCTTCAACCCTACCCCTCCTCCTTTCCACGTTGCGCCATAATGGAAGCTGCAAAACTCGCACAATCTCTTCACTCGCCACCTAAATGCCAATAAGTTCTTTACTCGACTTGTTAGGTCCAGTGATTTAGGATACCTATGTAATTTAACTGCATCAAGTGGTCATCCCCCAGGAGTGCAGCAACAACTCTTATTAGCCAGATTTGCTCACTTTCTATGTCATTTTGGCAGTTGCCAGAATAAATACTTCGGGTGAATGTTAGAAGGCCTGAAGACCAAGTTTCACTCCTGCAGAAAGGAGAAGTTCCTTCTGGGCGGCAAAAATATTCAAGTGTGCAGCTTGAACCATCTGCCATTTTAGCATATGGACATAACATGAAAAAACCCAATGCCAGTTTAATTTGTATACAACGAAAAAGCAGTATATATATATATATATTCAACACCGGCAGAACTGTGGTCTGTAAATGGTCAGTTCATGTCGAGTCCTTGTCAATCTCAAAATTATCAACAGGCTGGACAAATATCCTCCAAACTGCAGCAGAAAATGTTGAGATTTAGTTTTATTGTTTCCAGTAGAAAACCATGTTCATCGCTAAAAGTCGCTACCTTTTTCCCAAGTACTCGATGATGTCACCAGTGAGAGTTGATCTCTTCCTATTCTCAAAAGCAAGTGATGCAGCCTTCCTCAATAAAGCAGCCCCAGCAATGCACCCTAACACTGTTGGATTTGTTGGTCTGCAGCAATTTCAAAGGAAGATGAAGTTCTCAAACACATCTCAAAGCATCAAAGCAGAAATATTCATGAATTGTTTGAGATGGTAGCAGAACCTGATGGCCACATTGCCTTCAGCGGCCATAATATATTGACGAGCCCAAGATAAAAATACCGCAACACTGAGACCACAAAAAGGATGCATCATAAGTACTTCAATTTAAAATGAAAACACAAAACTCGGTTTAAAATTATACCACCAACAATTCTGACAGTTATTTTCAGCAAAATGAGAGAAGAAAAACAAATATTCCAATAACTTATGAATAGAAAAAGAAGGGAGAAGAAATTGTGTTTAAAAAAATTAAATGCATGATTCTCCTAATTATTTATGTACAAAAAATTAGGTGTAATCGACTACCTTCCTGAAAGGATATCACCTTGACCCCCACAACGCCTAAGTGAACCATAGACGCTCACTGATTTGACTGCATAAATTAACAATAATTAATATCAAAGCAACCATGTGGTTTTTGAAGCATATAAGAAAGTACCATGACTCAAATCATTTAATTTGATTCAGAGAGTGGGCTACATGGTAAGTATCCAAACTAGAAAATCTTAAAAGAAATCATATCCTGTTTGAGCAACTAACTCAATTAGCAAGTAGATGTCCAAAAGATTAGGAAATGTTAAAAACGAACACGCATAATTATGTGAGGCTTGTATTAGTTATCCCGTACCTATCTCACCATCAGCAATAAGGTCAGCTTTTCCTTTTCGCAAGATGGTTACATCCCCAATCCTGCCCAATAAAGTTATTGTGCATTGGAAAGTCAACAAAACCTAGAATTGAACAAGGAAGCATTGTATCCGAGACAGAGCATAAAGTTTTTCAACCACAGGCTGTTGAGTCCATTTTTGTTATATGTGCCTCAGAATGATAATCAGCGAGACTAATATACTTTTAATTTACCTTTTAGAAAGAGAAAGCAGTTGCCCATGAGCATCTTGATCATTTACTTCACAATTTAAGACTTTCTGAACCAAGCGCTTGTACTCATTCACATTTGGGGTTAAGACAGCTAAGGAATTACCACTAACAAGCTCAATACTGTTTGTAACAAGAAAGAGTCCATCCTGGAAAATATGCATTTCATCAGCAGATAACAGAATAGTTTACTCACAGTAAAGGGAACAGATAAATAATGGATAATCCCATCCTAACAACACCAAAAGCATATCAAAATATGCATTTCATCAGCAGATAACAGAATAGTTTACTCACAGTAAAGGGAACAGATAAATAATGGATGATCCCATCCTAACAACACCAAAAGCATATCACTGATTACATACCCCATCTACAACAATTGGAACATTTAACCGTCTTGCCTGCTTTATAATTTCACTCACACAGTCCTGTGGATAACAAGCAAAAATAAGAGAATCACACAATGATATTAAAAAAAAAAAAGCAGTGTGGCAGTAAAAAATGAAGGCGTGGAACTGATGAAAAAACATTTGGATCTGAAACTGAACAGCATAAAAATGAAGGCTCCCGCAATCAAGTAACTTATAGCTACACTCCTTTAGCATAACTGGTAAATTGAGAAATAAAGGGACAGCAAACGTTATATATAAATTAGAAACCGAGGCAAGAGGAACACACTCCTTTAGCATAACTCGTAAATTGAGAAATAAAGGGACAGCAAATGTTATATATAAATTAGAAACTGAGGCAAGAGGAACGCACCAGAAGAAATGGGTCCCTTCCAAGGCCAGGACCAACAACAAGACAATCAAATCTCTCCAACCATTTATCAACCTCGGCAACAACCTTTCCTGATATGTATTTTCGGTCCCCCTCCCTAAAAGCACGTTTTTCCCCCAGAAAATCACAACTGGTCAGCAACAAGCCTTATATAGCACAATGAATAAGTAGAGCATACAAAAGAACTAGAAGAAAACAAAATACCCAATACTATAAGACTCTTCCAAAATAGGGTGCACAATCAACTCAGGACTGTAGCTTTTGATAACCGGAGCAGCATCTTTGGTACAGAATACATGGGACAAATCAGCACCCTGCAAAATGCAATAATGTGAACCAAATCAGCAAAAAATTAACTTAATTCAAAAGAAAAATTGTCATTTAGGAAGGGAAAGAAATCAAATACTAACAATTTTCAAAGCAGAAATAGCAGCAAAATAAGGGGCACCAGTGTACTCACGACATCCACCAATAACAGCAATTTTCCCTGAAAATGAAAACACAGAAGTACATTTAGAAGGCAATGGACAATCCACAAATTATCAGTATACATAAGTAATTAAGATGATAAACAGCACCGGAAATTTTCCATGAGCTAACCTGCCTGGCCCTTATGTCTAGTTGGGTCAAGAGATGGAGTAATTGCCCTCAAGATGTTCTCAGCATCAGCCTCCAAAGGATTAGTTTCTTGCATTCTGTTCAGGGTGCAGTAGTTGCTATGACCTCCACCAGCAAGAGACCTTATCAAGAAGTGCTGCCTTCTCAAAACCGCCGAGGAAGATAACGTGAAATTTCTGGAGCTGCTTAGCTGATTCATGCCATGTTTTACGAACATTACCAAAATCCCACCAAAGTCCCTTGAGAAATATAATAAAAGAAAAGAAAAATTCAAACTTTCATCGAGAGCTGAATTCAAAGATCACTTAAGAGATTGTCGTACCTGAGAAAAATGAAGCCAAGATCAAAGAAATGCCCACTGTTTTGATCAACTGAAATATCAAAGACGGTTTTAGGTACTGAAAGAAGAAAGCGGCTTACGGATAGGCTTTGTCTAGAGGAGTACGTGTTCCTCGTATTTCTACCATTGGATTCATCAATCTGGTGGCAGATCTTCGGTCAGCACCGAATGGGTGAAGTTTATTGAAACGACGTCGGTTGAGTTTTAAAATTTAGTCTTCAATATTAAAACGTCATTATTATTTATTCCATCTAATTTTTTAAATTTATTCTATTAAAAAATAATGAAAAGATGAAAGTGTCATTATTATTTATAAATAACTCCAGCACATGTTTGTTAAAATTGATTCAAAAGAGAGATAGTGATGGGCTAAGTAATGGACCAATTACAAAATTGCCTACAGATTATACAAGTCTGTTTTCGTGCTGAATTAACAATCACCTCGAACACTTTCACACGGTTCAGTTAATCCATCTGCCATTCCAATTGCTAGAAACCCAATATTTCTTTGACAATTAATTCCAACCCAAGAAAGGCAGGGACACAGCTTCTGATTTGTGAAAGATCATCATCTATTTAAACTGCAGACTCTCTCTCTACAGCCCAGATTTTCATCGTCTTGTTCTTCAGCCAGTTGCAAAATCATGACCAAAATGCCTTTTTTTGAATCAGCTTGATTAACGTTAGCCTCTCTCTCCCCTAAAACCTCTTATCTTCTCTTATTTTCCTTTTGCTGTTGGATAAATTTGGTGCTTATTGGTTTTCTATTTTCTAGCAATTCTCTCAATATTAAACAAAAGAAAAGAATCCCAATCTTTCCTCACCCTTTCATTTTTAAACCAAAAATTACTATAACATATAAATGAAAGAAGAGAAAATTTTTTTTTCATCAATATTACAGGGCCAAGAAAATAATATTCTCTTCAAGCTTTTTCATTTATCAAGACCTATCGGCAATTAGCCTTTTTTCAAGACTAAGTCAATCTTACTATCAAGTCCTAATCAAACTCTACCGAAAAAGCTACAAGACTACAAGAGTCACCCTAACTCAATTCAAGGAGCTCAAGGTCAAAGAGCAGCACAAACGGAAGTCACTTAACACTCGAGATAGTTGGAAAGGATTGTGGAAGGTTAGGAAAGATGCTGAAAGTTTCCAGCATCAGGCAAGAGGCTGAAACGAGTGAAAGAAGTTCAACATAATTTAAGGAAAAGTCATTTGGGAAAAAATCAACTTCATTGCACTTGGCAAAAGTTATAAGGCAAATATTACAAAGAATCCTAAAAACTAATTCAAAGGCTTTACAAATGGTGCTTAAGAATACCTCCAGGTATTCTTGGATGGGAGGCTTGCTCTCCCTCCAAATAAAATATGTATTTATAGGTCAAAGGAGCTGAATTACTGCAAAAAACACGTGGTTAGTATATTTTCACACGTTTGGTCCGTTTTAAAACAGTTTATGAATTTAAAGGCTAAACCTTAAAACTAAAGAAAAATAAATATAATACTCAAAATTTTGAATTTATGAATTTAAAGACTTACAGTGAGTTGATTTAAAATTGAGGAATAAAAAGTACACTTCACTAGATACATATTTAAAGCGTTAAAAGAGATAGATTAAGACTAGAGAGAAAGAGAGAGTAAGAATTAGAGTCATCTGAACCCGTCTTGAGATTTAAAATTTTTCTTTATTTTTTTTATTTAAAATTTTTTAATTTTTTCAATTCCATTAAAATTATCGTAAATCACTATTATCACCTTCTTTATAAGCTAAAATTTTTATCTTTTCTTTTTTGAAAGAAAAAAGAGAAATAAACTTATAATTGTAAATTTCTTCACCGATATGATTGAATGAATATGTTGGTATTGATAATAATGATAAAATTTATGAGCTAGCTCAAGATTGACGAGTGAGCAAAACCAATACGAACACATTCAAAATCTTCGGTGATACAATAAAATTAGCCCACTGGAGTATGAAAAGTCGGCATTATTGAAGAACCTTTCCAATTGCCCAAGTTTAGAGATGAAATTAGAAGGAAAAAATTTGAGGAAGGGGCACAAAAAGAATAAAACAATACAGAGAGAAATTAAGAATTGTTTAGTAATAAGTTAAAAGAGAAAGGGTAATTTGGAAAGTTTAGTTTTTCTCACTTATTAGTGAGATTTTAATAGAAAAATGATTAAAAATGACTGAAAAAATTAAATTATTAATAGAAATAAAATATGGAGATGGTTTTAATAAATTTTAAAAAATATAAGGATTAATTTATGAATAATAGTAATATTTAGCTACTAAATTAAAAAAATATATGAAAAACGGATGACCTAGAGTCGGGTTTGTGAGGGCGTGCAGGACAAAGAAGCAGGAAGAGAATGAACCCAGAGACGAAGCTGAACGCCATAAGATCAGGGATTGTGGTGATCGGCGCATTAGCTTTTGGCTATCTAACTCTAGAGATTGGTTTCAAGCCCTTTCTCCATAAAGCTCAACAGCACCAACAACAAGAAGCAGCTGTCCGAACAGAAAATACCCTAACCCATCATGACCCCCAGTAATTTCCAGGTGAAGCTTGGTGTTCCTTTCAATACAATTCTCATGCTATTTAATTTGTAAAATTTGGTCAAGTAAATGCATAGGAAGTGAAAAGTTATGAACTTTACAATGATTTTCTATATGAATTGTTGTTTGGATGTGCATTAGGTGATATTAATAGCCGAGGCATTTCTTTTTAATGTAGTTATTGATAAACACAGAATCAACTCCTGTAATTTCTTGTGCAAGTCTAATTTTTTTAGCTTAAATTAGATTTTCAGTTTGATTATTATACCATGAGCTTATGATGATTTGGATGGTTTTCCATTGGATTATCATGTAGATACAGTTTAACAGAAGATTTTTGTGATAGATTGATAGTTGTGAGAATAGACGAGATGATGAAGAAGAAAATTGGTGGGAGCTTTGGGATCGAAGGCGAAGAATGGCTGTGGCACAAGTTCTTTGTCATGTTGTACATGCCATCTGTATGCTCCGTGTATATTACCACACACATTTTGATGAGTCTGCAACATCACCGAGGGACAGAAAGCGAAAGGCTCGAACATGGGAAAGGAAATTTAAGAGCATCAAGGAAGCTATTAATGATGTTGCAGAGGCAATCAGGGAGGGCAATGCTATTGTTGAGAGGGCTAGACAACATGTTCACTCTGAGAGGGAAGTTTATGCAGAACTTGTGAAGATAGGAGTTGAGAGGCACTTAAGGTACACGGCCTACAGTTTCCTTACTCAAGATCCTTCAAGGGTAAGAGCGTTCTTTGGTTGCCCAGTTAATGAACGGAAGGATTTTTTGCTACAGATGCTGTATGGACCTTAGGATCGGTAATGGATTCACAAGTTATTTGATATTGCTCAATAGGAAGTTCTTTTTGTACTCAGATCTTTTTAGGCATTTATTTCCTTTGTTCACGCTAAGCTTCATGTTCTTCCTCCCCCACTCTTTTTGCCATTTGGTCGACAGCAGAACTTATGTTTTGCCATTGGACGACTTAACTGATACTTGAAGCTTATCTTTAAGTTTATGATTGTTCCTTTCTTGTTTTCTGCTGCTTTTTTTTTTTCATACTCTCTTAAAATCCATATATTTTATAAAATCAAACTCTTTTAGTCATTTTGCAAAATAAAACGGTAGTCAAGTTGTACATTCGGATAAAAATAAGCACCCTTTCTCTTTAGTTCTCTGTTCTCTCGCCAAAAGTAATTGGGCTTGCTAGATTGTGATTATGGTAACTATGCTACACACAGCTGAGCTAAACATGGAATCTCGAAATTCCAAGCCCCAATTCTAAGACTGAATCCTTGAAATTAATAAGGTATTATATTCATGGTTTGTCATCCCCAAAGCAATATAGTTAGTTTGGACATGGCGGGTAGGTTATGCTTGCTGTTGCTGGTGTATACCGGAGACAAGCACCGTAATGCTCTTATCTTGCTTGTGGCCTTGTTTAGTTGGGGTAAATAAACTAAGGAAGCGGCACTTATCAAGAAGCGTAAAAAACTCTCTTATTTAATTTGTATTTTAAGTCTAACTTCTTAGAATTTGGTAAGTTGGACTTTCTTAGTTAATTTATATTAAATTTATTAATTTATTACATTTGAAACTATATTATAGATATTATTATCTTTTACCATTTAAAATAATTTCACTTTTTAAAAAGTGATTTATATATCAAATACCATTATATCATACTTCTCGATAAATAAATATTTTGAAAATGTACTTTCTAAAAATATACTTTTCAGAAAATAGGGCATTTTAAACCAAATAAGACTCTGTTTATACTTCCTGAACAATATCACTAGCCATTCCATAAATTATATTTCACCCCAATGCTTGCTTTGTATATTTTATTATGGTATATATGAGAATAATCTTTTCCATTTAAAAAAATCTGAATACTACTATCAATACCCAGTTTATCTGCAAATAAATGAAAAGGGATAAAGAAGAAAAATGTGCATGGCTCTTGGGTCTATCTATTACATTAAATGGATTGGCGTCTAAAAATGTCCATATCAATGGATTCCCTTTGTCCATTACCACTGATAATGGTAGTGATAACTAACCATAATTTATTATTAATTCTTAATCAGCTGCTTCTTAGGTCCCATGCCTGATCATGGAACGATCGAATGCCATTAAAGCATTCAACTACCGCAGCAAACAAGTTTCAATTATCCATAACGTTTGAATCTAAGATTTTCAGTTTTAACTCAGTACGTTGACGTTTGAACCTAGATTGTTTCAAATATCCTTCTCAATGGAATTTGAATTAAAGTCCAACATCTGTCTCAGGATTGTGAAGATGGGTATCTCATAGAGGGTAGAATTATAATGTCCTAAATTCAAGAACAATCAATGAGATTACTCTTATTACAGTCTCTGAGATAACCCAACACTATTGTCTTTTGCTTTTGAATTTTGAAGTAGCAATTGAATTGAGAGCCAGAACATCAAACATCTATTCAAAACATGAGAAAAATCCCTCTACATGGTAGCTGCTGTAGACAGTAGCCACTTAATTACATACCAATTATTCATGTCATGTCGCTTTCCACTAAGCCCTCGAATGAACTCGAACTCACAATCCTTGTCTCGAGCCACCCACGTCTCTCGCAGATTATCATCCATCTATCAGATGCTGTTTGGTGCTATTTTTCAGGGTGACTGTATCTGAGTCTGGTACTGTTAGTCGCTAATTACAAGCGTTGCAAAAGAAAGTTAACATCCTACAGGCGAAGAGACAATGAAATGATAATGGTTTTCTTTTGGCTCGCAATTTAATCAAATTTGTTTTCTAGTAGAAGTATGGGTATGCAATACTCTATTTTAAAAATGCAAGTTTTCTACAGGATATTAGGGCGAATTTATAAGATATATATAAGTGAGAGAAACGGACAGCATTTCTCCGATTATTGGATTTGGAAGTTTCAGACTAATCCTTGCTCCCAGACTCCCTGTAGCATACCCACAAGTGCACCACTCAATACAAGAAGTCTAGAACAGACAGAGCACCTCTCTCTCTCTCTCTCTCACTTACTCTGCCTCTCCAACGAGATAAAAGTGGCAGTAGTATAGAGTAACGGAAAAGAGGAAAAAGTTTTTATAATTCTGCCATAAATGCCTCCTTTGCTTCCTTCGTACCCATAACTCTCTCTCTCTCTCTCTCTCTCTCTCTCTCTCTGCCTCTCTTTTAGCCTTTTTTCCATTCTTTTCCATTGCATAACTGACCTACCAAGCAAAGAAGCCCGTGAAAGTACTATAGCATATTGCCAAGGTCCAATTTCAGTTGCCATGAAGTTTGTTTTCCTTGCATACTACACTTCTCTTCTTATCATGCTCTCTCTTTGTTTCTCCACCTGGGTTTAATCACCAACGCCGCAGAAGCCACAACCAGATTCCAAAATCTCATCTTTAGTTCAAATGTCTGAGAACCCATCTCAGCAACAGCAAGACCATGAAACCGTGCAATTTCCTGAAATTTTTAAGAAATTCAAGCGTTTGAGACTTTTTGAACCATCTGTGGGGGTTTTGGGGTTCTTTTTGGTTACAGTTTGTGTGATTTGTTGCTTCTTTTACTTGGATTTCAGGTCTGTAATTAATAAGGGGTATATAGTTCCAGGAAAATCAGAAAGGTTTATGTGGCTGCAGTTTAATGGATCGGGTCCAAATAGAAGAGTGGAGTTTTTGGGAGAGGAGGGTGATGGATGTGATTTGTTTGATGGGGAATGGGTGTGGGATGACAGTTATCCATTGTATCACTCTAAAGATTGTAGCTTTTTGGATGAGGGCTTTAGGTGCACTGAAAATGGCAGGCCTGATTTGTTCTACACAAAATGGAGATGGCAACCCAAGAACTGCAACTTGCCCAGGTGTATATTCTTTGCTTATTTCTTATTGAAGCTGTTTATTGGATAGGAAAGCGTGGGAAAATGAAACAAGAAACTAAAGATTCTTTTTTTTTTTTGGGTTAAAGTTTATAGTCATTAGACCTGAGAAATAGGATCAAGGAAGGCCTATTTAATACGTTACTAGCCATTAGCGTTTCAGTAAGGCCTGCAATTTATGTTTTGCATCCCTGTTTTACATTTCTAAGCAACCAAACAGATAATTTCTTATTCTTTTTCTTTTTAACTCAATTTCTGGCTTTTAACTTTTTTCTTTGTCCCTAGAGGAGTGATTGTCAAGCTTTAGTAATTTATTCCTTGCATGACCACGACAGCCTCTTTTGAATTCTTACTTTATTTTGTTCTATTTTTTGCAACTCTGAAATTTCCAGTTAGTTTCTGCTGGTATCTCTGGCTGGCTGAAAACTTTGTCTTCTACTTAAAGAGACAAGTCTCTCAAACAAACCCGTGAACTTTACATACAGGAAAGGAATGCTTTTTAACAATGAAGAAACTGATCGCTTTTCTATAATTTTGTGTGCCTATTAGCTGTTTCTCATGTCTCAGCGTTAGCTGTCTACTCCTTTTGCATGTATCATCAGTAGCTGTTTGATTCCATGCAAAAATTTATTCGAAGCACTAAGAAAGCCTCGTACTTTTTCCCATCTGTATAAACAGATATGATGCTAAAACGATGTTGGAGAATCTGCGCAACAAACGGCTAGTGTTTGCTGGAGATTCAATTGGAAGAAATCAATGGGAGTCCCTCCTGTGCATGCTGTCTTCTGCGGTTTCCAATAAGGATTCAATCTATGAAGTGAATGGCAGTCCAATTACCAAGCATAAAGGATTTTTGGTGTTCAAGTTTCAGGATTATAATTGCACCATGGAGTATTATCGGGCTCCATTTCTTGTATTGCAGAGCCGTCCTCCTGCTGATGTTCCACAGAATGTTAAGCTAACCCTCAAATTGGATCAAATGGATTGGAATTCTGGCAAGTGGAGTAATGCTGACGTGCTGGTTCTCAACATGGGGCATTGGTGGAATTACGAGAAAACCATAAGAGGGTATAATGATCTTTCTGTTCTTTAGATTTGTGTGCATCCTTATGTCAACTTTTGCTGATTACAACATTTCATTGGAGGAAACTGCTAATTTCCAGTGGCTATTATGATTTACAGTCTCCAATATAGAGGAGTGATGGCCCATCAACCTTTTGCTTTGCTTGAAGGAAGATGTTACTTGATACATTGATGTGTTGTTAGTGGCTAGTTCATGTTCTTTCAAATGATAATTCAACAAAAATGGATCATAATGTCAATTTAATTCACATCGCAATAAGATTTGCTTCATTCATTGTTTAATCAGTGAATAGTGATGTGACCTTTTGGTCTTAATCTTTTGAATACACAAGAGGAAAAAGTTTCTTGAAGGATAAGGATGATTGTTTTGTAAAAAAATTACAGAACAACAAATGCTCTCACTGAATGTTTGCTCTAATTTTGAATAGTTTCAATTTACTGGCCTTAACTGTCGATTTATTTCGCAGAGGCACTTACTTTCAAGAAGGAAGTGAGGTGAAATTGGAAATGAGGGTTGAACAAGCATATCATAGGTCAATTGAGACTGTGTTGCAGTGGATACAGAATACAGTGAAGACAAGCAAGACCCAAGTTTTCTTCCGTACATTTGCGCCTGTGCATTTCAGGTATTTACTGTAATATTCTTTTCGCGCTGGCTTTATTGCTGTTCTGTGGCATCTCTTTCCTTCATTTTTGCTGTTCTTAATGTTTTGATGCTATGCCTCTAAACTAGAAGTTGTTTCCAAGGGGCTGCTCCAGCGAACATCTGTTTGTCATGACGTTTAACTAAGCCTAAGTTGTCAAAACCGCAGCCGTGTTTCACTTTATGGATGAATTATGTTTCTAACAGCTTGTTTGAGTTGTTGAGTAGTTTCAGTGATTCGTCCATACTTGCTGAGACTTAGGATTCTTAGTTTTAAGATCTAACATTTAACTAGACTTGCTGATTTATGCCTTACCTAATAACTTCTACATCACAGAGGTGGAGACTGGAGAACAGGGGGAAGCTGTCACTTGGAGACATTGCCAGAGCTTGGATCATCATTGGTGCCACCAGAAACGTGGACCCAATACAAAATAGTATCTGATGTGCTATCAGGTAATGCAAACCATGTATTGAAATTTGATATATTGAATATAACCAAGATGTCTGCACAAAGAAAAGATGGCCATGCATCTGTATACTATCAGCATTCCAAACCCGCGCCATTGCGTCGACAGGACTGCAGCCATTGGTGCCTGCCTGGAGTACCCGACTCATGGAATGAGCTTCTCTATGCAGTGCTACTAAAGCACAAAACTATGAAGACATATAACATATCCTTGTTCAATGCACACAGTTTTGGTTAAGAAAGCTCTAGCTCTTATTTATACGCCAGCCCTGAAGACACGAGTTAAGATGCTTGGAAATGATTCCAATGTTTCTGGGGATGACAGAAGAAACAGAATATGCAGAGTGAATTCTGTTATTGTTTGACAGAAATGGTGAAAACAGATTATCAGATTTCAGCGGATGTTTGCATTTGATAAAGCTATTGATCTGGGGAGGCAATGGTAGTGAGTGGTGGATGTGCATAAGATTTTGGGAATAAAATTAATGAATTGTAGAGATGTATACAAGAATAGTGTTTAACTCTTTTTTTTTTTTTTTAAAAAAAAAGATGGGTTGAAATTTAAATTTAAAACTTTGTTAGTAATAAAATTGTGATAATAATTACAAGTAAATATTCCCCCTTCTTAACTGTTTAGAAAAAGCTAAATAAATGTTTTCCATAAAATTATATGATTATAATAATTGCGCATAAACAAATGAAAGAGCTGTTATTAAAAATTATTAAATTGAGCTAATAAAGTTCCCATCTCCTCCGGTTGATGAGAAACTTCTTAAGCCTCGACACGCGAAAGCGTAAAATTGAAGCGAGTGGGCACGCCATTTTGGTTTTTCAGCTTTTGAGCTTTAGGCTTAGTAATCAAAACAGGAGCAGGAGAGAGAGAGAGGGAGAGCTGGACAATGGCACACTCCACGGTGCAGCCGAGCCGGTCGAGAGACCTGGACAAGCTGCTTCTCAGGCCCGGCAATCTTGTCGCCCCTACCTTTGAACCTGGTGCCCAAGTAAACCCCTTAAGCTTTTCTTTCTTCTGTCTTGGCGGACAATTAAGCTGAACACTCCGCGCTCAGTCTTCTTCTAATGTAATTTTAGGTTTTGGTTTTTGATTCTTATAGCTGTTTTCGTTGCATGCAGTTGAGGGATGATCTTCAAGAGTATGTTCGAATATTGGTGGTGGGAGCCGGTGGATTAGGCTGCGAGCTGCTAAAGGACTTGGCCCTATCCGGTTTTAAGAATCTCGAGGTCATCGATATGGACCGTATCGAGGTTTCTAATCTCAATCGCCAGTTCCTCTTCAGGTTTTTTATTTCTAGACTTAAACCTCTATAATTTTTAATACTCTATTCTGCTATACCTTTTCAGTTCGATATCTCTTTCTTTACTGTTAAGTGCCAATGAAAATTAGAATATGATGATGCCAACTAGTGTATTGCGTCGTCAGTTGTAGTTTATGTAGGAGTTGCTTAATTGGTTGTTTGTCTCCTATTTTGAACTTGGAAATTTTGAAAGAACTTTGGCAATATTATGGCTCTCAACTGGGTATTAGATGAAGTGAAATTCTTCACACTTTATATTTCTTTTCATTTTTCAACAACTTGCAAAGATGAAAAGAATTGAGTTTACCGGACAATGTCCTTCCAGGTTTCTTGTGAAGGTTATATATTGGCTTTGCAAGTTGAGAGGTCAATTTTTCACAAGGCAGAATTAGAGCATCAAACATTGGGTCTTAAGCTAATGTTGCACATGTTTTTAGATCTATATATCTGTGGCTACACGCATATGAGTAGTTTTTTCCTTGTGTTGCCTGCAAATGGTTACGCCTGGAATAGTTAGCATTTGAATGTGTTTTTTTCTTTAAAAAAAAAATTCTCATCATTTAATGTTCACTATGGAATCCTAGAAAATCTGAAAAGTCTGCTTGGGCTTGTAGATATTGCATTTATCAGTTGCTTTGAGCATTTCTATAAGAAGATCTCTTAATCTTGTTTGCTTATTGCAGGCTTGAAGATGTTGGTAAGCCAAAGGCTGAAGTTGCAGCCAAGAGGGTCATGGAAAGAGTTAGTGGTGTGAATATTGTGCCCCACTTTTGCCGTATTGAAGACAAAGAAATCGAGTTTTATAATGATTTTAGTATTATTGTGCTTGGTCTTGATTCCATTGAGGCTCGGAGCTATATAAATGCTGTAGCTTGTAGTTTTCTTGGTATGCGATCTTTAACTTTATTAGATTAATACAATAATTCCTGTCTACTTTTTCCCCCATGTTTGGTACCACCTTAAGTTTGTACCTCCTTGTGGAGCAATTACTGACTTCTCTTTTGGATAATAATTATGCTGCTAAGGCCTCCCAACGTTTCTGGTTTTTTTGAAGTGTATTTTTAAAATAATTGCAGGTTGCTAATTATATGAATACAAACAGACGAAACAACCATGTAAATCCTATTGAGAAGTATATGGTACTCGCTACAACTAGAATAAGGGCCAGTTGGCATTTAAACATGAGATCAGAGAGTCACTATTATGATAAATTAATTATTCCTCGTGGAGTTGGTATAAGTTTGAAAGAGAGATTTTGCAGGAAACATTTGTTCTAAGCTCTATGGCTCAACCATTTTAATTTTTGAACCTTGAACCTGAAGACGCAAGGTCATAAATAATGAGTACATTATTTAAGGGTCAAATCATATGAATTTAGGACCTCCATGCATGCTCACATCCTTGTATTGCCAAAGTAGATATGTATAATGATTGGATGATAAGTTGAATGCCATTGTCTTTATGTTATTATATCACTAATTTTCTCTTCCTTTTATATTTGCTTTGATTTTCAATTGTCTTGAGAGTGGAGTATGGACTGATTTGTATTTCATGTTGTTGCATCAGCTTTCTTGATAATTGTGTCAGAGTGATTGTGGAAGGGTCTGCTTCCACCACTCTGTTTCAGAAGGCCGAATAAAATTTATTGGGTTTCCTTGATGTCTTCCGCAATATTCTACTTCTATTTCAATGTATAATATATTCATGCTTTGAAACCAAAGATTTTCCCTTCTCTATGTAGCTCCTTTTACTCTTCTTGAGCTCATTTTATTTTTCATTGCTTTTGGAAATTTAGAGTATGATTCTGATGACACTCCTCGGGAAGAAACTATCAAACCCATGGTAGATGGTGGGACTGAAGGTTTTAAAGGCCATGCTAGAGTTATTATGCCGGGTGTCACACCATGCTTTGAGTGTACCATCTGGCTTTTCCCTCCTCAAGTCAAGTTTCCTTTGTGCACTCTTGCAGAAACCCCTAGAACTCCTGCTCATTGTATTGAATATGCTCATTTAATTAAATGGGACGAGGTAATAATTAATTATCCTTTCCCGCTCTTGAAGTGATTTAAATTTCCAGTTAATTTTTCCTATTTTATGATCAATGTATTTGTAGGTTCATAGTGGAAAGACATTTGATCCAGATGACCCAGAACATATGAAGTGGGTTTATAATGAGGTGAAATGGTGGACTTGTAAAGTAATTTTCTTCAGATTGATTTCATTATGGTCCTTATGACTTATGTTCTACCTGTATCACATAGGCTGTCAGGAGAGCAGAGCTTTTTGGCATTCAAGGAGTTACATATTCACTTACTCAGGTATAATTAGATTTGGGAAGTTAACTTTCCAAATCAAACACAGCTGCTTTATCACAAAATGGTTAGGTTTCTAGTATTCTTGTACTGTATTCTGAAAAAGACTTTAAAATATAACTTACATGTTATCCTAAATTTTACAATTTGATCCTTGGTACACATTTCCTATACCAGTCAGCTGAGCTACCACAGTCTTTTTTACTGTGATACTTGGAAAATTCCTGCTGGGGCACCTTGGTCCTTTTTTCCTATGGTGCCGGTTTGGTACGTGCACTCATGTCCACACACACACTCACATACAGAGAAGGGAAGTTCTATGAAATGCCTGATTATTGACTTCATCAAATTGTTTCCATATCCCTTTTCTCCTTTTCCTTCCCTTTGCTAGAACAAATGCATAGACAGATTTAGCACGGGGGCACTTGTCCCCACTGTCCCATTAAAAGTCCTTTGTATACTTCGTTTCTTTCTTTCTTTCTTCTTTTTTTTTTAACATCACCCTGTTAAATAATCAGTGCTGCCCTCGTAAACCTTAGTTATTTAATATCGGGAAATCCTTAAGCACCTCACATAAGTGACTTGATTCCGACTTGCTTATCACACTGTCCGCTTTATTTTAAAATATGTCCATTTTCTTATTTGGACTTTCTATAATTCAATTATTACAGCTTAAAGAAGATATTAAAATATTATTACATGTTATTCTTATTTTGTCTCTATCTTTGCATGTATAACTCTATGTGTAATGCAAGTTGGATCTCCATATATTATAGATTATTTAATTTTTTTAAGTAGCATAGTATGTTCTAGCTAAAACTAAAATTAAAATGATAGTTTGTAAGCAACTTTGAAAACTAAAAAATAAAAAGAATTGCTTTTAAATTGGATTAATTTATTTATCGTGATATATATATATTTTTTTCAGGTTCAATCTTATTAGTAAAAATTCTCATCCTTTAATTAAAAAAAAATACACAATTTTTCTGTGCATTTTAGAACTTTTATAACACAGTTTTTTTCCCTCAATTATCTTTATAAAAAAGAACTTTTCGAAAGGAAAATACACTATTATTAAATCCACTCATATAAAATTTCAAGTAATAAATTGCAAAAATACTGAACGGCTTATGAGATAATATATATATAAATTGAAATTTTATAAAATATATGTAAGAAGAATTTAATAGCCTTATTAATTTTATCCTTGATATTGTTATATTTATTTTATCTAAATATATGTATACAATGTCTCATCTTATATATGCTTATGTGTACTGATACATATTGCTCCAATCGACTAATTTTCTGGATCTGCTCCTGAACAAGGATTTCTTTCCTTTTTTTTCCCTGTTTTACAGGGTGTTGTGAAAAACATCATACCAGCTATTGCTTCCACCAATGCAATTATTTCAGCTGCATGTGCATTGGAAACGTTGAAGCTTACATCAGGATGCAGCAAAACTCTATCTAACTACTTAACGTGAGTGCAATTCTCCTGGATTAACCGCTTGATTGATTTATTTATTGTGTAATTTATTCTGTTTCTCTAGTAAAACTATTTGGCATAGTGTACTGAATGATTTGAATCTTTGTATAGGTATAATGGTGTGGAAGGTCTTCATATTAAAGTAACTGAATTTGTGAAGGACAAGGACTGTCTTGTTTGCGGTCCAGGTGTTCTTATCGAGCTAGACACTTCAGTTACATTACAAAAGGTTATTTTCTGGTTCTCATGGCGATTTTTCTGTTGACTAGCTACTTATGGCAGAGATACTTTTCCTTCTATTTCAATTTTGTAACTTTTCTGCCCTTGATGACTCATGACTCATGATGCTACTTGATCTGGTGCAGTCTGAAATATAAAGGTGTAAATGAATTGAGCCGATCTGAACTTTAAAGAGCACAAGTTTAATTTGTTAACCTTTTTAAAGCTTGAGCCAAACTTTAGATTGACTCATTTTAAATTGAGCTGAATGTCAATAAGCTCAAGTTTGGTTCCTTTAGAAACAAGCTCGGGCCAGGTCTCAAATAGCTCAACCGATTAACGGCTCCAATGAGTTTTAAGTTAAAAATAATAAGTTCAAAACTCAATAGTCTTACTAAATGAGTCTATTAAATAAATGAGCTTTTGAGTCTTAATGAGTCGAATATTTATAAGTTCGAGGTTGGCTTGTTTATTGAATGAGCCTAAGCTTGGCTCGTTTATTAAATGGCTCGTTTAGAAAACAATCGGGCCAATCTAAGCTTTTGCCGAGCTGATTCTTGAATATCTCACAACAGTCTTAAACATAGACCCAACATAATGCAAGACTTCATTTTTTGCCCTTCTGCTTATGCATTGGTTTGAAACGCCAATAACCTTGTAAAATCATTATTTTCGGCATTTAGAAGTGGATTTATTTTTTTTGGGGTTGGTTTTTTTGTTTTCTGGGGGGCATCCATAAATGTTTAGTCGTAAGGAGAAATTTTTTTCCTTACCTTATTTTGTTTTTTTCTAGATTTTCTCTTTTGTTGTACGTCGTGCCCATTCAAAGCTGAGTGCCGTCTATTGTTTTTTTGAATCACAGTTAATTTAGTCTCCTTTTTATCTAGAAAATACATTATGTGCTTTGCACTTTTGTTTACCTTTCTAAAGTTCTAATTTAGTGTTTGCAATTCATAATTGTTGCTTTTTTCTGTCTAAACAGTTTGTTGATATGCTTGAAGAGCATCATAAGCTGTTATTATCAAAAGCAAGCATCAGACACCGAGGGAAGAATTTGTACATGCAGGCACCCCCAGTTCTAGAAGAGATGACTCGATCGAATCTAAGTTTACCTCTATTTGAACTTATGGGCAAAGTGCCAAAAGACATTGTGCATGCGACAGGTACGGCTGGCCAAAACGGCAGTAAAACCTCTTGTCTGAGAAAATTACGAGTTGTTTTCAGGGGAACCGATGGGATCACAGACATGGACATGGCGGGTGGGGCCTAATATCTTCTTGCAGAGCGCATCTCATCTCCAGAAAGATATTCATTTTAGAAATATCCTCTACTGAAGACACAAGTTGGTGAGCAACCTAAATTATATTTTTATGACAATTTATCAAAAGGATTTGTTTCACCAAAGAGAGTGACGTTACTAACAAAGATATTTATTTTTATCATCTTCGCAAGGAGAGATTAATGTACAGTTAGACCATATGTGGTCTCTCTATGAGCAGTTGCAACTTACACTGGAAAAATGGAATTATTTTTGACATAATTCCTTTTCCTTCTATAGACAATCTTTGAGGAAAAGATTGAATTCACAATGAATTGTGTTTAAATAAAATTTTTTTTTCTATTCATGTATGTAGGTTTAAGTGGGTTGGGGATGATAAATTCTCCAGTAACCCATCAATTTTGGGACAGAATCAGAACGGGAGTTTTTTTTTTTTCAAAATAAAAAAAGAAATCTATTTTTTAAATTGTTTTAGGAATTGTTGAAAAGGTTATTTAATTATCTTGGAATTTTTATAAATAGAAGGCGATCAATATTTTTATTAACATATTCGTATATGTATTTTTTATCCCACCAACTGGCAACAAATTGAACTTATGAATATGGATTGTACTGTGCTAAATGCGCTGTCAACTGAAATCAAACGCAGGTGATTATTGTCGAAGTTTGTGTCTCCTGTAGTTTATAATAATATTAATGGTGGCTTTTCTTAAATTGGAGAATGCATAAGGGAGAACTCATCGGTGAGGACATGCTCCCGTTTGGCCTGTGGGAAAAATCCTTGCTTGGAGCTAGTTTCCTCAATGTAAACGTGGGTTCAATATTTTATAACTTCCTTCAAAGAGAGGTTGTAGACATTTCCATTGACATCACTAAACTTGTAGCTTAGTGAACTAAAATATTTCTGTTTGGACCAAAAACAGCAGTCCACTCCAATAGATTTAATTAGGATAATAATAATTATTAGCATTAGAAATTAATGTTTATGTCTCACTTGCCGCCTGCACACTAATATTCACTCCAAGACGACAGGACGCTACATATATATCCGTTTGTATACTGTACATTAAATAACATAATCAAGATGAAACATATGGAGGGGTCATCTAAAGATTCAGTGATGTCTTCTATAATACAATACTTATTCACAAGAAGGGTCCTTACTCCCTCGGCCAGCCCACCAAGCCGTGTGGACCTAAACGCCATCCATGATTGAGCCACTTTATACAATTTATGCTGCTATTGCTATACATAACCAACGGTTTGAAAACCAATTGTACATGTGGGTGGTGAAATTTTCTTCAGGGAATTAATGCAAGCAATTGATCTGCAGTCCAGTACCCTTCTATGATCTATATAATTTTCCAAATCCTTCCAATATATGTTCTTTAACCACAGGCAGTTACAGCTGTTGGTTCCTGGTACTTGACCTTTCGGACACGTAGAGCTGGCCCGAAATGTCTCAGTTCTTTTATGACTACTTTGCCTCTGGCCCAATAAAGATGAACTTGTTTGTTTGATGAATTATGACTCCTTGCTTTCTCAACTTTATACGATAAATTTCCAATGTACCAAGACAAGAACACTTGTGGATTAACTATGAATTTTGAACCATACCCTTCATCTCTTTAAAGAGAGGTATGTGTATGTGTGGGAGAGAGTAAGACAGCTCTCATCTATTTACAGCCAAGTGTAATGTTAGAGATTGAGTCTATCTTGAAGTGGATTTCTGGGTGTGGGCTGTTGCTTGATGTTCCTCATCTCTTCCCCAACTGGATAATTTCATAACTTCATTCATGATTCTTGTGGGGCTATAGCCAGATTAGCCAACTGCCACTCAAGTCCCCACCACCCCATATGTACACGTCATGTTTGCTTTTACTCACCCATCTTTTTTGCCGTTCCCTATTTATATAACCCATTCATCATCCCCACTTCACTGGACAAAAGGAAAATAGAAAAAAGAGGTGAGACTCTGAGATTTAGAACTGAGCATAAATCAGCCTACCAAAAGAAACGGATCAGAGTGATCTCTATACCTGGAGTTGACATGGAAGTAGCTATAGAATTAGAAGATGATCTGTTCTTTGCAGACATAAGCAAGCAAATTTCTCTTCTTGTCATGGAAGATGATGAGGACCCAGTTGCTAATTATCCTTCAGTTTCTTTCCAGGTATTTCTCAATGTCTCAATTTTCACAAATGAATAGTATTATCTTGCTTTTTTCTTGTAAAAAGCTCAGTGTTCAAGTCTCGCAGGATTTCTCAAGAGCGAATTATCCAACTGCATCGTCAGCTTGTATGTATGAGCAAAGAAGAGAAAGCAAAGGAACAGGAGTTTTCATTCCAAGATCATCACAGCCAAGAAGGAAACACAGGCAAGGAAGACATTCTTCATTCAACTCAAAGTCTCATAAGCAGCAAGACAATGCAAGAATGGTTTCTCACGTTTCTTACAACAATTCTTTATACCCAAGAAAGGCTAATTAAGGCCATTCATATATATATATATATATGTAAGTTCTACTAATCTTATTGCCAAGAAGTTGTTGGGCAGGCTATGGAGTTTATGTCTGAATATGATCCATATGAGGAACATGTACAAGGAGAGAACCTGTGTTCCTAGCTAGGAGGTTCTAATGAGGTTCAGTTTCCCAAGGATTGAACTTCTCCAATAAACAAATGTGTGGTTGCTATTAAGTATTATACAGCGATAAGGTTGTTTTTCTACACTAATTAATGTGACTGATTAAATTTCATACTTCCCCTGTCTTGTAATAATTTTTGTGTTATCTTTTCAATATATCATTTATTGAATTATTATTAATAAAAAGATACTAAATCAATTATCATCTTGAAAAAAAGAGATTTATAATTTGATACAAAGAAAATAAAAATAACCCATCTAATTTGAAAGTTGAACTTCGAATCAACTTTAAGATTTTATGCATTTTTAAGATTTACCCACAATTTACTTAAAGTGATGAGCATAAAGAGGATGTTGATTCAGTAAGATATGCACATTACAAGTTGTCTTTTACAACAAAATAAATTTCACATTTAATACAAAGAAGTTCAAAGAAAATGATTAAGTGACTAATTAAGTTGAAAGGAATAAAGAAAGAAAGAAATATATTCTGGTGTTTTTTATTGGATTCTATTGAAGCCCATATTGCAAAGATGCATAATTGGTGGAATAAGCTTTTTGCATTTCTTCCCTTTAATCATTATGTTGATGTGTCAGTCCAAGAATTGATTAAGGAAGTTGTTACTCATAAATTAAACAAGTTTGAAAAGGCAAATTATGATTTTATCGAGAGAAACCAAACCAGGAAGAGAGTTGTTCTACTGGACCCCATAAATTTGTTTAAGCTTTAAAACCCTTGAAGGGGACCATAAATGTGACCCAGAAGAAGAAAGTGAAGAGATTAAAGATGCAATTATGGAACATATGCTTTGATTTTTTTCTTAAATGGTTGCCGACTTGCAGAGGACAATGGATGAATTATTAAATGAAAATAATTGATGTTAATGTGGGTTGCCACACAAAGTTGCTTGAAAATGAGAAGCGCTAGCTATGGGCAGCATGTGCAACACCTCAGATTGAAAGTAAACCAGAAACTGATGCTAATATTGCACCATTTGAATTTCAAATAGTGAAAGATATATATGAAAATCTATTGGTTATCGGAGTCTATTCCCCGTCTCCTTCTATTCCCAAATATCTACCGGAAAAAAAAAAATCATTTCAAGAGATTAAAGCTATTGTGACACGGACAGCTAGCTGTGCCTTCATGTCACCATGTCTAATCACATTATGGCCCAAGTGAGATCTGATAAGTGAATACCATTACCCCATTATGACTTGTATTTCAATAATGTATTGATTTTTCTCATGAAATTATATCAAGGAATTCATTCATTATCATATGAAGTTTCTATTTTAGGTTGAAAGAAATTAATAATACTTTTAAAAAATATATATTTTTATCAGGAGATTCATAATTCAGAGTGCAGAGACATTATATGTAGACATGGGGCCTTCACTTGAGGTGATTGTGAAGTGTAAATCTTGTAAGAATGGTGGTGTTGAGGAATTTTGGGGAGTGGGTTTCTGAGTATGGAGACATCAAATTCAAAAACATAGTGAGTGGAACTCTGCTGGAAATTCTCAAATCATGCATCACAGTTTCATGCTTATCTTCACAAAAATATCTCAGGGCTTATCCTGTCTTCAATTTTTTTTCTCTTTTCCTCCATAATCACTACTTTTTCATTTCATAAAAATTAAAAATACATAGACCACAAATTAATTTAGGCTCTTCTCCCTTTCTGCTTCTCTTACGGTAATGCTTCCATGCTCCATCCTACATTATAAAAATTAATTAATTGAGTTGAAAATTTATAAAAATTAATTAATAAATTCTTAAGAAATTGAGAGATGTAATAGTAATTTTCTGAGTAAAAAAGTCCAACCTCATTAATCGATAATAATAAAATTTTTGCTTATTTTCACTGCCCTTGTGCTATGCGTCAACGATGAGCAATTATTGTTGAAGAAGACGCTAACAGAAGCACTGGTGCCACAAGGCAACAAAGATTCCATGGAAATTCAGAGACCAAATTCGAAACCTTACACCATGAAAGAGTCTGCAGTAGCAGTTCAGCCAGGGGAACAACATCCCAGCAAGGAGAGGGGTGGCTTCAGAACTCTTTTCAGGATCAAGCACAAGGAGCAAACCCAACCGAGCAAAGAAAACAGATTAAAGTCCACATGGAGCACCAAAGACAGCCATATATGTAGAGAAACGCCAGATCGGCTCAGCAGCTGCAGAAGGAGGCGGCAGACTCTTCAGTGTCTCGTTCACACTTTCCAGAATCGTCGTCGATCCCAGCGAGTCCCCACCAAGAAGTCGGCTCCAACCTGAAAAATCTGCCATCTGTCCTGTTTCTTTTCCAAATCCAAAGGCGTTTCAGGTTAATCTGGAAATGAACTTGCTAGTGTTCAGACTATAAATTCTGGAGAAACAAGTGGGAAAATTTGTATTTTTTAGATGCTATATAAGTTAATTATCACGTCATATTGACATGAATCTTGTGTGTATAAAGAATCCTGTTTAGACTTTGGACAGGGGAAAGGAAAAAACTCCTCCATAGAAGACTACACCACATCTTTTGACTGTATGCTATTAATTGTCTGCAATGCAAGAGAAAGAACAGAAAGAAAAGAAAATTTCAATGTAATTTTATGTGAACAAAATGCCGTGGGTCAAAGTCTACTTCTAGTCTTTATATTCCCCTGATTTACGTTTCATGCTTCTTGAATTTTTCTAAATGGACTTTACAGATAAAAACATAAAAGTTAATACATGACTAGACCATCGACTTTGAGTTTAACCATCAATATGAATATAATATAATTTTTACAAGGACTTTTTATTTCTGAAGGACTCTAGAGTTAGTCCTTTCACTTGAAATTTCATTATCATTCTTGATAGCTTTGTTGGTTTCTTAGTTCATATTCTGAAGAAGGAATAGAATAACCATGTGTTAGTGTTTGTGATTTGTGTTCTTTGTTCATTTCGTTACTGTTAAATTTCTTTGCAGCCACATAACAATTGCCGGTGCATCAGTCGTATATCTGTCCCATTTTGCAGCCCTGCAATGGCTTTTTCATGTTTTTTGTGTAGGGAATTTCGAATTGTATTCTTTGGTTATTCTTTTAACTAAAAAGTTTGTGGAATCAGACATGTTTGGTGGTTGATTATCATTTGCTTAATTTATGCAGCAAGACAGAATCCCAAAGTTCATCCGGATCCGTATGAAGATTCTGATGTGGACCAGCTCAGAAGGTTTTCGCTGGAGGAATTGCAGCTCGCAACAGATAATTTCAGCAATGAAAATATTCTGGGCAGAGGTGGATTTGGGATGGTTTACAGGGGGCGTCTGGATGATGGTTCACTTGTTGCTGTAAAAAGACTGGAAAATCAACTTACACCTTGTAAGGAACTTCATTTTCAAACAACAAAGACCATCCAGGCTGTGCTTGTGCATCAAAATATCCTCAGCCTACGGGGATTTTGCACCACTCCTTCTGAAAGACTACTCGTTTACCCCTATTTGGCTAATGGGAGTCTCGCGTCATGCTTAAGAGGTAAATTTAGCTAGCATTTGTCACATGTAAAATGATTTTCTTGCTGCATTTTATACAAGCTGTTGCATTGTTGTAGAGCGACCTCTATCACAGCCTGCACTCGATTGGCCTACCAGAAAGCGAATTGCGTTAGGATCTGCAAGGGGTCTTGTTTATTTGCATGATCAATGTGATCCAAAGATTGTTCACCGTGATGTGAAAGCTGCAAATATTTTGTTGGATGAGAATTTTGAAGCTGTCGTTGGGGACTTTGGGCTGGCTAAATTGCTGCACTACAATGATACTCACATTACCACTGAGGTATGTGGTACAATAGGGCATATAGCTCCAGAATACCTCAGTTCTGGGACATGCTCAGAGAAAACTGATGTTTTTGGATATGGAGTTATGCTTCTGGAGCTAATTGCAGGACTGAGGGCTTTTGACCTTGCTAGACTTGCAAATGACGATGATGTTATGTTGCTTGACTGGGTATGCATACCTGAACTATGTTTTGTCCCATTTTGTCCATCTTCTTACGGTTGTGCTATTTGTTTTCTTAGTGTTAATCGAGTGTTGTGACAGGTAAAAGGTGTCCTGAGAGAGAAGAGTTTAGAAAAGATGGTGGACCCTAATCTCCATGGCAATTATATAGAAGCTGAGATGGAGCAGCTAATCCAGATTGCATTGCTCTGCACACAAAGCTTACCATTGTATCGGCCGAAGATGTCTGAAGTGACAAGAATGCAGGAAGATGGAGGTTATGAGTTGGCAGAGTGGTGGGGTGCATTGCAGGAGATGGATACTTCTGATCAGGATTTGGGACTACCGTGTTACTTTATTGCTGATTCAACAGAACAGCTACCTCCAATTGAGTTATCTGGTCCAAGATGATGACGATGATGATGATTATTCCTTTCATACCTTTCTACAGATGAAGAACTGACGCGTGTATACATTTTCAGATTATTTTGCCCTTTTTTTCGTATGAACAATGTATAAAATAATAATTAAATTTATAATTATTATTTTACTAAAAAAGTTCTATTTGCTATTTTCATAAATAACAATTATTATTATATTATTTTTTATTTATATATTTAATTAATTAATAATTTAAAATTAAATTTTAATTTATTTCAATTAATCCGGTTATAATCAATAACGATCGAATAACTCAAGAAACTTAGCTTCAAGAAATGATGAGGAGAGGTCAATAACTCATAACCTTCTAGCCATGGGGTACTGCAAACGCTAGCGTAGATGTTCCACCTTGAGATAGCAACGCATGGCACCTCCCATCGCAGAAAAAATTATTGTTATTTTTGTATTAACTCTAATTTATTTTTTTTAATATACTTCACTTATATCGATTTATTAAAAATAAATATATCATATCATTAAATTAATTTTAAAACAAATGAGTTTTACTTTTTTAGTAGATATAAAGAGGTCTACATTAGTAGAATTGTAAATAAGAAAAAGAAAATGTTGCATAATTTAGAACGGATGCAGGCTTCAGGCCCAGACCAGGAAGCAATCAAACCCTAAATTATCTCTCGGGTCGGGTACCAAAAAATGGCCCATTAAGGACCTTTTGGAGGATTGCTCCTCCCAAAGTACCGTCGCCTATCGCGGAAGGTAGAATCTCAACATACGGCGATCGAGTGACAGCAAGCAACTAGCAAGCGAGTGAGCCATGGCATCTGCAATCCTCAGGCGAACTAACTCCTATGCTGTAAGGTCTATGGTTGATGCTCTCCGAATCGGAGGTTCATCGAGGTCCTATGCAAAGCTTACAGTGGGCACCGACATAGTCTCTGCTGCACCGGATGTTTCTCTCCAGAAAGCCCGGAGCTGGGATGAAGGTGTCTCCTCAAAGTTCTCCACTACTGCTCTAAAAGACATTTTCAAGGTTTGTCAAGCAACCAAAAAAAAGATGTCCTTGCATTTCTCTCCTTTTTTTCGAATTTTTTCATGGATTTTGTTTAATTTTATATTATCAGGGCAAGAAAGTTGTGATTTTTGGCCTCCCCGTAAGTTTCTTCTACTTCAATCTTTTTTCCCCCCTTATATTAATTGTCTTCAAGAAAAGTAGATTTTCTTTTGCCTGTATTTAGATTGTCCGGAGTTCATTACGTGCAAATATATTTATTTCATTTTGATAATACATTGCTTTAATAGTTTACGGGGCTCTGCCTTTACTCTCTCCAGGGTGCATACACGGGGGTTTGTTCGCAACAGCATGTGCCAAGTTACAAAAACAACATTGATAAGTTCAAGGCTAAAGGGATTGATTCAGTGATTTGTGTGTCTGTTAATGATCCATACGTCATGAATGGTTGGGCTGAGAAACTTCAGGCTAAAGATGCTGTGAGTGGTGCCCTAAACTCTTATGGTTGTGTTCTGATTTGCAAATATATGAATATATGTCCTTAGTAGATAGATTTTTCTCCATCTTTTTTCCACAATTGTGATATTAGATGTGGATTGTGTAATATGTTATGTAATGTTTAAAATTCAGAATGTACCAAATCTATGAACATTTTGGACATGTACTTTCATCTGAAACTTGCATCAGATTCCAAGTGACAAACCACTTCCACATGGTCTGCAAATGATCAACAGAAAGACAACTATCCTTGCCAAGATGGCATTGGTGTTTAATGTCAATGGTTGATGCTTATGTTTATCTTATTAATGAAAGCTAATGATCTGTGCTGATAAATTGTCATCATTTGTCTTTTTACCTTTTCCTACTTCGATCATTTCAATTCATAGATTGAATTTTATGGGGACTTTGATGGGAGCTTTCACAAAAGCTTGGAGCTAGATAAAGATCTTTCTGTTGCTTTGCTTGGACGTCGCTCTCAAAGGTATGATTTTATTCTCTGGTCTCTTAGTATTTTAATTTGTTGCTCAGATACCATATGGATTCTGCAAGAGCAAATTCAAATTTTATTTCATCCATTTTCTTTTGCCATTTGAGAATGGGTTTTAGGCCAATTCAAAGAGATCTTGAAGTTTCTGTTCTCCTTCATAGTTGGTTGAAAAATGCTAGCCTGGCTTATATTGGTCAATTGTTACCGTCCATCTCGCATTAACATGCTCTGCTTTTGATACTGAATTCCCAATTGTATGAATTAAATGTAGATGGTCAGCATATGTGGAAGATGGAAAGATCAAGGTTCTTAATGTGGAGGAAGTTCCATCAGACTTCAAGGTTTCTGGTGGCGAGGTTATTCTGGGACAGATATAAGCTTCTATGGTCACATGAGGAATACCTAAATATAATCCCTGTTGAATGTGAGACCACATCTAATATGAATTCCCGAAGTTGCTGATGTCTATGTCATCTATGTTGCATTTTATACAATTTTACTTAAAGGAAATAAATTAGCTTTACCTATTTGGAAATAACTTGAAATATTTTAGTGCATATTTGCTGGATCAGATGTTCTCTCTGGAGGTATGAACATGCAGTGGTAGTTAGTTTTTGAAAACAGTCTGCACCAATGCATTCCAATTTGCAAAGTTCACCTTGTTAATTGTTAATTATAATATTGAATTCCTGCAGTCAACTGTTTAAATAGTTTCTCTCGAATGCTTCGATGATGTTTTCTTTGAGCATCCAATTTGGTTTTACACAAATACTGGTGATTAGGGATAGCAAGCGAGCGGGTTTTCACGGGTACCCGATCCGCCCAAATCCTATTAGGATGGATTTGAGTTTTTACAAAACAGATTTGGGCGGATTCGGATTTGAAAAATTTTACCCGTCTCGGATTCGGGTAGGGTTCGGAGTTAGGTGATCAGATACCCGTTACCCGAACCCGGTTAGCTATACTAACAAAACTAACCTTAATCCCTAAATTTCTTTTTTTTCATTTCACTTCATACACTTCCCTCTCTGTGTCGGCGCCTATCTCCTCCACTTCCCTTCCCATAATTCCCAATCGACTCTCTCCCCCACTTCACTGCCGGCAGCCCCGACACCAGCGACGTCTACTTTTTCTCCCCAACGACCATAAATCTTCTCTCTCCCCAGTTAGTTACCGATATCTCCCTTTTCCCCATCCCTTGAGTACTACCTTCAAGGAATTCCTCTTGCGTCCCTGTATTGATAAGAGCGCATTCTCATACTCCCACACCGGTTACGTGCAGCAGTAATTCCCAATAAGCAAGAGCAACTGCGTCTAATTGAAGAGCTCCAAGGCAAACAACGGATATTCTAACAAAACCGGGTAAGCATTCAGCTATAGGAACAGTAATCCCACAAACTAAAAATATAGTCTGCAAGATGCTCGTGATGTTTTTTTTTCTTTTTATTTATCACTTGTGCGCTTTGTGTATTATTGAATTGGCACGATATTAGCATTTTTAATCTTGTTCTTGTAGTTTCCTTGTATGAGATTTTGCTCTATCTCTGGATTGGTGCAAATTGCTTTTTTCATTTGGATAGAGACTAGAGAGTTAGCTTTTAAAAAATCCGTATATGGTGTTTTTTTGTTTTACCTGAGTCTGGCATCTGGATATTGCTGGATGCATGCCATTATTTGAGTCTGGCATCTGTGCTTTGAGAAGCTATTTTGTTATGTTTCTGTTTGGTTTTTTGCTGTTTGTCCTCTCGCCTCCTCTCTCTCTTTTCCTTTTCTTCAGCCTAGTGTAACGAAAATTGACTGGGAGGCTAATGGTTTGACATCACAGGCTTAGGTATTGATCTGTGCAACTTCTATGAGTAGTTCATTCATTTCTTCTTGTTGATTTTTTCTTCAAGAGTGTTACTGGCTTGGTCGGGTTCGGATATTGTGCGGGTATTGTTAAACGGATTTGGGACGGGTACGGGTATTAAAATTAAAATACTAAACGGGTTTGTGACGGATTTGAAAATTTTACATATAATCGGATTCGGATTCGGATTTGAGTACTCTCAATTTTGCGGATACCCACCCGTTGCCATCCCTACTGGTGATTGGAAACTAGTGTGATACTGGCTTAGTCCGTTCCCTTGTGATTGAGGTGCTGTAGTTTGTCCCTTGCGCTTGAAAGGGTGTTTAGAACTGATGTATTTTCTCCGCTCGTCTTTGCTAGGTAAAAATTCTTTAGCCCTTTCCTTTGGACAACACTCCCTATGTTGATACATAAAAATCGAATAAACATTGCAAATCATAGGAGATTTGATCCAGATGACTCGCACTTGTGGCCACATAACATAAATCCAGAACCCATATGACGGTTTCCAAAAAGGAAAAGTGAAAGTTCAAGTTCATTTTGATTGTGGGATCTATGTAATGTTCTTTTCAAACCCAATGAAAATATTTGCATGAGCTATTTATATTTGTGCGCAATTAAATTTTCCCAGTCTTCATTGATTGTAGATGGAGACAAGTTAATTACAAGGTTAATGGAATTCATAAACAACTAAAGTTTAACTTCACCTAAACACAGAATTTTCTCTCCCTAAAAATGCCTGGTTTGAACCACCCAATTCAAAGACAGAAGTCACCTGATTTCGTTCTACTACTGTTATAGCAAATATATATATAAATCACGCAACGTACATTGCCTAATGCTTGACAAAAGCAAAGGATAATTCAATTATTGGATTTCTCTTACGGTCTTTTATATAAGAAATTGGAACTTACGATCTCAGCAAGCAGTAGGGAAAAGTTTCCAACAGAGTCGAGAGCAGCAGCTCGGCACAAACGAGTCGTGCAACCAGCTCCTCACGGCATAAACCCTGACTTTAAGCTTTGCAACAAGCTTCAACGACTCTTGCTTTTTCTTTTTCAAAAAAATTCTTAACAAGTGAATGGTGCATATATATTCATTCGAGGGTCAAAACCTTAGGGTCACAGGTTGCAATGGACACACTCATAAGATTGTACCTTCTTACGTCTTCCCCGTGTTGAATGAGCGTTCATTTGTGATCGTTGGCATTCTCTTTTTTATCTCATAAAAGACCCTATTCTATGAAGTTGAGACGCATGTGGAAACAGAGATATCACTATATACATACCTGGTCTTCGTACTCTAGGTTAATGGGGAGAAGGTCAGAAGAATACCCGTGATAAATGGTTTCTTCAGCCATAATAGTTGAGGATCCGATCTAGACTTCGATAGAATGGCATCACACGCACGGCTTTGCAAGGGCGATACCTTTAATATACTTGGTATTTGTTTATTTGGTATCCTTTCACAGTTTCACTAAATTTCCATAGCACTAGTGGTAGTATGCCAATGAATTTGTGTGATGCTATCTTTAATACAACACGATGAATGTCATCACTACTCTCATATCAAAGTAGAAATATGAATCTTTGAGCACAAGCAAACATGCAGAGTAGGGATCTAGTTTCTTCTATAACTGGAAGGCCAACACTGACAGAGTTCATGATAATGCAAGAGAACACCTTCATCATATATGTTATCTTCAGTATGTGTCCTCAACAGAGGACATGATCAAATATATATATATATATATATTTTGCAGGGAAGTAATTCCTACTAACAAGGTCCTTACTATGCATAAATAGGCAATGCAGGACGCAAACCAACAGGTAAATTGGTTTCTTCACAGCACGTCACTTGCACCATTTGCTCCATTCTCAGAAGACCTGATAAAAACACAATTAAACATCCAGTTTTGAGCTCCACAGCATCAATGATCTCTCTGCAATTGAAGGGGGAAAAAGCAGAAATGAGCTTTTTTTTTTTTGGTATAAAGACCACTATGTTTCAAAGATAAAATCTCTAACCAAACCCCCACCTCAGTCACACAGGTTAAGGTAGGTGCTCAAGGTTAGAAAACGTGTTTGCTGTATATAACCCAGTATCATAGTTGCTTATGCTTTTATCTCCTATTGAAAAGTGAGATAACATGCCTAAGCAATAAAGCCTAAGGTTTCCCTACCTGTATATTCAGACCTGGGACCGTGCAGGAGACATGTGAAGAAACATCCATACTTGCAGCATGTGCAATTTCCTTGCTTTTTTCGTCAAATGACTGAGTGATAATGTTCTCTTGCATGCCCTTTCCCTTTGAGAAGAGATCTGATGCTCCTGGCCTCAAATCTGAAACTGGACTGGAGGCTCCAGTTCGTTTTGAGGTAATATCTAGTCGTTCAATCATTCGTGCAACGCCAGCAATACCGGCACTCATCTCCCTCTGAACTCCTTTGCTGAGCTCCTTAACTGAATTATTACGTGCACATAGCTTCTCCTTCATAACCCGAGTACTTTTAGAGAACGAATCCTTGTATCTGTTTTGGCATATTGACAAATTTCAACATTCATAGTCTGCAACATAACACTACCAGTGCAGCAGGAAATAAGTTGTATAAATAAATCTACCTGGCTGAAGCAGCAATCCATTTAGATTTAATGGACTCTGAGAAAGACAACACCTCAGAAGGATTTTGGGGAGCATCAGTTGGTGATGGTCTAGTGAAAACTCTGGAAAATGAGCCATCAAAGTGTAAGAAGGAAAGCCATATAATATATAAATAGAGCAAACAAGGGCACATTACTCTTGGTGCTAATCCCAGTTATTTCAAGACTCCAAGACCCACCTACACTGTTCTAAACTTCTAATCATAATATCAATTATAAGGATGAAATTTGGGATTTGTAAAAGATCCTGAAAGCAAGGCACAAAAGCTAGTCAACCAACAACTCTTGATGTACACATGAAAACTTAAATTTCCAGACTGCTACCTGGGTTTGGAATGAACGTCTCTGTTTATAGCAGCACTAGAGACCACATTCACAACAGGAGGGGCCACAGATGGCACAGCTTCTGATGGCATGAGATGAGTTGGCAAATTACCCCCAGAAGACCCATTATATACATCCTGGCCTTCTTCAGTAGAACTGTGCGTTTGCTGTGCACTTGGTACATTTGAAGCTGAGTTAAAGATGAGAAACTGGGAGGAACCCTGTTCAGAAGATCTCTGCCTCTCCCTTCTGCGGAAATAATGAGCTCTGCTTGCAGCAGCTGCCAGATGCTGCATAATATGCTCATCAGAATCTGAGTCATCTGAATAGTAATCCTGAAAAGTTATGCATCACTGCCAGTAAGCAAAAAGTAAATTTAACAGCCAACTACTCAGTAAACAGAATTATCAGTATGTTTTCAAAACATAAACCTGTTCTACATCAAAATCCTCGTGAAAATGAGGTAGGTTTATGGATGCAGTAGAAGATGTGTTTCTTGACCTTAAACACCTCTCAGTCTCAACAGCAGCCAGAAGTTCTTGGCTACAGAAGTAACATAAATGCAGGGGAGCTGATTAGCTTCTTTACGTCTGTATAAAACTCAATAACATTTGTATTTGCATAGTATTTTTGCATGTACATCTATTCATATCGAGGAAGAGACAGATAATGATGGCAATTTCTAAGATACACTGATACATACCAGGCAGGATCCTTCAAGACAAGAAGCTGCCAACATATTGGACACTCTTTGCTTCTCTGTGACCTAAACAAGAAACAGGTTCAACTAATAGAGGCCATATGAATCATAATTTTATGGAAGTAATGGACATCCCCAGCAGAGGTTATAAATATTAGTTTCATAATCCTCTTAAAGCAATACATTGTTGACTGAGCCTACCATTCAAGAATGCATTGAAGATGATATTCATGTTTGCAGCTGGTGACCTGAAATAAGAAACAAGGTATATAAGGTTGACAATCTGTTACTGCAATCATATGGGAACGAACTGGCACTACAACTTAGCATGGAAATAGTAAATACAACACAATAAAAGATAGAAATAAATTCCATTACTCCAAGGGTCCACTTCTATCAGTCAATTAATGTTTTTGCATTTTGATTAAGAAAGCAAAGAAAACACTTAAATTATGACAAAATACTCCTTAATTTGACAAAATTACCCTTTTACCTCAATTATTTCAATCCCAATACTCTTCTCCCCATTAATCTCCATTAGAAAAGTGGGATAATTAAGAGAGCGTAAAAATGATAAGGTAGATTATACGAAATTATAATAATAAATATTTAGGTTAGTTGAGATAAGGTCAAAATTAAAAGAAAATAATAATAATGGTCCTTAATCTTCTAAAAAAAATTATGGACAAATTAATTTCTAAAAACTGATAGAAGTGGATGAAGAAAGTAATAAAACAATCTTGAATTGCCAACATCCATGAAACCAAAACGCCCCATATAATTTAGTTACAAGAACAAAATACCACAAATAGCTAGGAAATTTAAAAAATTTCCCTCATTATTCCCAAATTGCCAACCAAGGTATATATATATATATATATATATCAATTACCAGCAATAAATCAATATTTAAGTTCCATAATTACTCCCAAATTGCTTACCAACATATAATTGAAAAAAAAGGGAGCAAATTGAATTTAATTCAAAGTCATTGAACAAATATCGCAACTCCCCGATCAGTACATCGCCAGAATATCAGTACTGGATTCTTAACATCATTGTATAATATTTTGAGATGATCTCACTTACTATGAAAACACAAATCACCCGGTTGCAACTTAATCCAATTCCAACTACTACATTCAGCTTTTTATCTCCCCTTTCTCTCACCGGAGAAATCAATTAAAAGTACACGTTAACGATCACACAATATTTTCAATAGGTTTGACCTAATTGACAGAACAAGTAGAATGACTGTAAAATAACTCGGGAAACAAAAATGTATGCTAGGGAGTGATAGTGTAATAAGTGCAATATCATACAGTGGGTGGGTCTTGGGCAGAAAAAGGCTCGAGACAGATACTGCAGGCGTCCTCGAATGCATCGTCAACAGCAGCTCCCGAAGAAGAACCGTCAGCGGGAGCTGATATGATGGGGTTGTCATATGATGAAAAGGAAGTGGAAGAGGAAGTGCAAATCGCCATGTGAGAGGAGAAGAAGAAAGGAACCCTAGAAAAAGTGTTTGGGGTGAAGTAAATGGTCAAAGAAAAGAAATATGTAGAGAAGAGGAAAAAGGAGAAAACAAAGGAAAAATCCGATCCAGACGGTTTGATTTGATGGAATCAATCAGATTTGTATTCTTTTGCATATCGAACTCCTATTTTATATTATTTCTAGTTGATGCCCCGGCCTTCTTGTAATTATCTTTTTTCTTATTTTTTATTTTTTAATAATGTAATTATCGTTTGTTCATTAGTACATTATTCTCCTACTGTTTTAATGAAAATATCTTTGTGAAAGAATTTCAATTCACTTGGATTTGTATTTCATTAACATAATTTTTTTATTTAATTTTAATCGAAATTTAAATTTAAATATTTATAATTTTAAATCATAATTATATAATGTGAACCTTGAAGCAAAATAAATTATTAAAAGTTCAATAAAAAAAGTAACAAATAAAAAAAAAAGAAAAAGAGAAAATGGAGTGTTACTTGATTTGAGTTTTATTATAATTTCAAAGGCACACTTGATCAGTTTATGGATTACAACAAGTGAAATGAAACTAATTTCAAGCAATGATTGAATTTTGAAATCACTTCCAATTTAGGGAATCACCTCACCACCTAACACACTTGTCTTCTAAGATTCATTTTTCCTTTTCTTCACACTTCTCTCTTATAACATCACCATGCTGTTTTCCGATTTTTAAACACATTATTATGTAAATAATTAAAATAATTATTATTATTATTATAAATGTATACTTGAAATAATTTATAATTCTTTAATATATTTTTTAAAAACTTTAAATAATTTGTGAGTTGAGTTTTTTAAATAACAAAAATTAAAAATTAATATTGTATTTAATCCAATTCTATCTTACAAAATTACATGTAATTTAATTGAATTTTAAATAAAATATATTTGAAATAATGAAATTTTATTATTTAACGTGACATAATTAAAAATATATAATTCAATTAAATATATAATTCAATTAAATTTCACGCTACTCATATTTTATTTTTTTTTTTTTTAGAAAAAAAGAATAGAGCCCTTATTTTATTAATCTAGGCCATGAAAGCCCCAATCTATTAGCATCCAGTAAAAATTTAATAGTAACAGAAGGCCATTGATGAATTTTCAAATTAAAATCATCACCAATGGTTAAACTAGTCAAACAATCCGCTACCGCATTTGCTTCCCTGTAAATTTTTACCATCTTGACTTCCCAGCTTCTATTGATAAGATCACGACAATTCCTCACCAAATTAGCAACTCTAAAAACTCATGCACCTCTACCTGCAAGTAAATCTAACGCGAGTTGAGAATCCGTTTGAACTTCAATCTTCTTCCACCCTGAATCCCATGCTAATACTAAAGCATAATATATTCCCCATAGCTCAGCTTCCATTACTCCACAATTGCCCAAAAACCGTTGAAAGCCCAAAAGCCATCTACCTTCATTGTTTCGAAAACAACCTGCACAACTTGCCTTCCTGCTGACAACAATGCACTACCATCGAAATTCACTACCACCCAGCCTGTTTCTGGCGGCTTCCACCCAACATACTTCAAAGACTGGCCTCTCGGTCTAGACCCAGCCTGCATCGAAAACCTCCATGCATGAACATATTCTTTTGCTCGAAGCTGAATAAAGGACGCATCAATAGTATCCTGGTCATTATTCTCATTAAAAACCAACAAGTTTCTTCGCTTCCATAACCACCAAACAGCCGAACTAAAAAGCACATCCCATGGTATTCCATTAGCCAATAACCCTACTTTTTCTATATTAGCAGATAGCCATAAAGGCACATTCAAAATATCAAAAAATGGAGAAACGAAATTGGTAGGTAAAAGAGAATTCCAAATTTGTTTCACATGTTGGCAATCTCGTAGAGCATGCAAAACAGATTCACTTGCAACTCCACAAAGAGGACATAAATCATAATCAATAAATTCTCGCTTTCGGCGTTGAACATTAACCATGATTTTCTCATGTGCCACTTCCCACAAAAACACTTGAATTCGCTGTGGCACCCTAACCTTCCACAGCCCTTGCCAATCCATATTAGATCCTGACACTTATGAATAAAACGTATCAAACCCTGACTTAACTGTATATAAGCCAGAAGAAGAATGCTTCCACGCAAAACCATCCAAACACGACATATCATCAACTAAAGTAATTGATTGGAAATATAAAAGGACATCAGTAGGAAGAAGAGAATTTAAAATGTCCTAATTCCAGCCTACATTAGAAACCCAGAAATATCGAACACAAACCTGCATATTCAACTCAATCAACGGTTTAAGTGCAAAATTCCAAAGAGGCCCAACCGGAAGCCAATCATCCAGCCAAAATCTAGTGTGCATCCCATTATTCACATCTACAACTATCCCTTTTTGAAGTAGCTCCAAACCATAACAAAAAGATTTCCAATTGACTGAACCATTAGCTCGCTTAGCGACTTCCCAATGAACAAAACCCGACTCATATTTATTGAAAAGGCACCTAACCCACAAAGCTTGCGGATTCTTGTAAGCTTGCCAACACAACTTTCCTAATAGAGCCTGATTCATTTGTCGCATATTTCTGATGCCAAGACCACCTAACCGCTTTGGCAAGGACATTGTATCCCAATTAATCAGATGTACAGTTGGCTTCATATCCTTCCCATGCCAAATAAAGTTCCTGCATATTTTCTCTATTTCATTACAAAGCGATACCGGTAAAAGAGCACTCTGCATCACAAAAACAGGAATAGCATTAAGAACTGATTGAACTAACGTTAGTCGTCCAGCTTTTGATAGAGCTCTCGCCTTCCAGCCATCAAGTCTGCCTCTCATTTTATCCAAAATACTACTATATGTCGAGACTGAAATCCTCCCATGAATAGATGGCACACCCAAGTATTTTTCCAAATCAGCAGTCAAAGGAATACCTGACCTTGAAGACAAAAGTGACGCCAAATCACTATCAACAAAAGGCGACAAATAAATAGAAGACTTAGCTAAATTCACTTTCTGCCCGGAAGCCTTAGCAAAGTCATCCAAACATGATAAAATCAAATCCAACTGTTCCACAGAAGCTTCTGCGAACAAAACCATATCATCCGCGAACATAAGATGAGAAATCATCGGACCATTACTCGAGATAGGAATCGGCTTCCATCTGCCTTGACGAACAAGCTGTTTAAACATTCTCGAAAGTTGTTCAATACACATAACAAAAAGATATGAAGACATTGGATCGCCTTGTCGCACACCACGAGTCGATTTAAAAGATTCTAACTTCTCACCATTCCATAACACTGACATAGAAGATGTTCTAACACAATTCATAATATTAAAAATCCAAGCATCGAAAAAGTGGTAAGAACCCAGCACCCACTGAATAAAATCCCAATCTAGTCTATCATAAGCCTTTTCAAGATCAATTTTAATCGCCATAAAACCCCCTGATCGCTTAGACGTTCTCATAGTGTGCAAAACTTCTTGAAACACCACAATGTTATCAATAATTTGTCGGCCAGGAACGAAGCTACTTTGTTCCAATCCAATGAGAGAGCTCAAAACATCTTTCAATCTGTAAATCAACACTTTTGTAACAAGCTTATAGATCACGTTACATAAGCTAATTGGTCTGAACTGAGAAATAAGTTCTGGACAAGCAATTTTAGGAATAAGAGTCAGCACCGTTTCATTAACTTCCTCTGGAAACTCCCTCCCGCCCAAGACCTCAATAATAAACGTTGAAACCTGTGAACCTACCGCAAACCAAGATTTCTGAAAGAAAACTGCTTGTAGACCATCGGGTCCTGGAGCCTTGTAAGGAGACATAAGGCGCAAAGCATCATATACTTCATCATGAGAAAAAGGACGATCCAGAAGCAACCGTTGAGAAGAAGAAAGAGTAGGCCCATCAGGTCTAACAAAATGGCTGCAGTCAACCGCCAAATCTTTCGAATACAGCTCCTAATAGTAACCGCTAGCAAGCTCTTTAAGTTGACTAGAATCTTCAATCCACACATTGTTCCCATTTCTCAGCTTGAGAATTTGCTGCTTCTTGCATTTAATCACGGTAGAAAGATGATAAAACCTTGTATTTCTCTCACCAGAAACAATCCATTCCTCCCTAGATTGTTGAAACCAGTATAATTCTTCCTGCTTCAAAACATCTTCAAGCTGTCGTCTCAGATTAAATTCCAGCTTCACTAAACCTCTCGTTCGCCGGATAGCTAAGCTTTTTTGAACACCATCAATTCGATGGATCAACCTCTGCTTATTATGAAAAATATTCCCAAACTCAGATCGGTTCCATTGGCTTAATGAGTCTTTGGTTGATTTCAAATTATCAAATAAAGAAGTATTTTGCTTCCAACCACGGGAAACAACATCAATAAAATCTTTGTGAGCTGTCCAAGTCGCTTGAAAATGAAAACGACGAACAGAAGAATTTGTAACTCCAAAGCAATTCATAAAAATAGGACAATGATCATAATGCAACTTTGGAGCATGAATAATTGTAGCTCTAGAAAATGTCATGCGTCAAATCTCAGTACACAAGCAACGGTCTAATCGAGCAGCTTTATAAGAAGAATTAATACCACCCTTACTCCAAGTAAAAGGGGTACCTTCAAAACCCAAATCAATAAGTGAGTTATCAAAAATCCATTGCCGAAAATCACTAGCCCCAATACTGTGAACATTAACATAGTCGGTTTGTTCATTCTCGCTTGTAAAAGAATTGAAATCTCCCAACAGTAACCAACTTTTCTCACTTCCATTGAAACCCAGAACCGAATACCACAAACGTCTTCGTAAACTAATGTCAGGGCTGGCATACACAAAACTCACTAACCACGAGTCCCATTATCAAGTAACACATTGCATGTAATAAATTTGGGAATCTGTCGACACAAGCGTTAACTTAAAAAATATTTCTGACCATAAAATCCAGATGCCTCCACTGAAACCAAAGTCTCGACACGAACCCAATTATCATAACCTACCTGTTTATAAACATTATCAGCTGAATGGCCAGAAATTCGAGGCTCAACCAAACAAAAAATCTGAGGTTTATAGATACGATTGTATTCCTTAAAAGCTCTCAGAAAATTAGAAGAAGCAGCACCCTGACAATTCCAAACTCCAATAATCATTAAAAATAAGAGAGAAAAGAAAGCCATGAGGATGACTGAACCTATAATAGAACGAAAAATCTAGTAAGACCCCTCATTAGAAGGCATCTTACCAATTAAACCACTATTCTGAAATTCATTCAAGGAAGTCTAAGCAACAATTATCATCGCATTATCGTCAAGATTCATATCCTGATTACCATCTCCATTAGCTGCTGGGATATTGGGACGGGTTGGATGAGGAAACGAAGGATCATTAAAAATATCATGTTGATTCCTATCCAATTCTATTTCTAAATTTGCCAGTCCCACCAATTTCGGGTTAGAAACAACCCAAGTCTTTGACTGATTCGTTCTATTATTCCCTTGAACAACTACATGGTCATCTTGTGCAGCAGCTTTTCTAGAAGATCCCCCTGATCCACTCGAAACCCCTCTAATTTTTAGAACTGAACTTTGCACAGCAGGCCCATTAGATCTCACATAGGAATCTAAAGCAATATTGGGAGTCTCCTCTCTTGTCACAGTAGAAACCACTTGACCCTTCCCTTTAGAATCCCGTAGCTTTTTCTTGCCCAAGACAGGACGAAAATCTTGTACCACTGGTGGAGTCGCATTATGTTCTATATGAGTCTCAGAATCCTGGAGAATAACTAGAGAACTAAAGGGGTTATTATTGGCCTTCATCGTTGATTTACCCTTGTTTGACTCCCTCGGACCATTGTTACCTGACCCAAATTTAAATACAGGTTTTTTCCTGAGGACGTTGATTACGTCTTCTATCTTTCTTAACCAGCATCCAATCACCAAAATAATCTAAAACAGCTGGATTAACCACCTGATTCTCGGGTAACTGAGCCACCTTAGGAGCAGGGTTACTATGAACCGAATTAGGCACATTCTCTACATTCTCTGGCTGCAACTCTTTCCGCAACGAAGGACAATTATCCTTCATATGCCCAAAAATTCCACATGAAAAACAAACCATATGCAACGCCTCATATTCAATACGTCGAACTCTCCGATTCAGCTTGAATTTCGACAAAAGAGGCTTCATAACATCAACTTCAACACATAATCTCGCAAAATGCCCTCTTGTCACTCGGCTAGTGTTATTATCCACTCTGATAGGATCTCCTATCTTCCTCCCCAATCGCATAAGAAAATCCTCATTAAAATATTCAATTGGAAGGCATGGAAATCGAACCCAAACTGCTAAGCGTTCCAAGGAAACATTAAATGGATCAAAATCCGGGCACCATTGGCGAACTGACAAATAATGATCAGCTATAATCCATGGTCCACCCTCCAGTGCAAAATCAAAATCTTCCCTACTATTAAATCGAGCAAGGAAAAAATCGTTGTCCAGAGCAATTAAGTCAATAGAGGATTTAGGTTTCCAGAGTTCCTTCACCCTTCGCGATAAATAGGTATACCCTATTGATCTTCTAATCAGCTTGATAATCAAGGAGTTCTTCCATGGTTTACAATAACGAGATTTCTCAATTTTAGTAAGTTTAATATTAGGGCACTTTTTATCCTCCTCATCCTCTTCCCCATCAGAAAGCTCATACGACTTCTCATCATTCACTTCAACTGTGTCAGCAATCACAGTCTCGTTATTAGGACTCCTATTGACTAGCATATCCCTAAACGAAGGACCCATTGGAGACGGTTGTCCAACAGACTCAAACTTTCTACCGTCTTGTTCTTCTAAAGAGAAACCTCCGTCACCATCTTTACACTTCCTACGGCCATTATGTTGTAAAAGATCATCCTCTTCCATACCCTCATTGCCGGAATCTGATATTCCGGTTGAATCATAATCGGCAAAAGTTATAGAGCTATACTCATATTTTATTTTTTAAATTATTCTTAAAAATAAAATAAATATTTTTTTACTCTGTCGAAAAATTTTATATTTAGTAAGTTTATAACAATTAATAAAAATATAAATCCATTAAAAATATACTAATAAATTAAAATGTAAATTTTTATGATTTAGATATTTACATGAGAAAATAAGAAAAAATAAATTTAGATAATATAAAATTAAAATAAATAAATAAATATATTATATAATTATCTATATATAATAATAGTAAATAAATAAAAAATCAATTTTATAATTTTTATCTTTTATAATCAATAAAGTTTAAATAATATGAATTATTGAGAGAAAATAATTTAATAAGCTATTTTAATTAAAAAATATTATTGTGTAAATTTTATAAATTTAAATTTTATAAATTTTATTAAATTTAATAGAATTAATTTTAATTAAAATCAATTCTATAAAATTAAATTCTAATTCTCATAAAAACTAAATAAAATATGAAATTCCATTAAATTCCATCAAAATTTAAGAATTAGAATTCAACCACTCACGGTCTAATTTAAGACAATTTCACTGGGAAGTTTTTACCAAAAACCTGGCCACCCTTTTTAATGTTTATAGACAATTATTTCCGTCTATACTATCAGCTCCGGTTACTGAGCGTGAGCTGAGAAGCAATCAACAATGGCTTCTTCTATAGCAGCTCCTCAGCTTCTCCTACTGTCACATACTCTTTCCTTTTTCAAACCTAATCAAAACCGACATCGTCTTATACTGCAATCAGAGTGTACTCATCTCAATCTCCGCTGTTCTTTTCACTTCAAGAACACAGCTCTATTATCTGCATCCAAATTCTTCAGGCCTTTACATGCTGTTCTTAACTCTTCTACTTCTCTAATAAGCAAAGAAGAACCCAACGCGAAACAGAAGAACGATACTTCAACTCTCCGCGCAATTTGCCAAGGACACGTACCGGAGCACGCGTTGAGCAGGTAAAGTTTCAATCTTTTTCCCTTTGTTCAAAATAATATAAATTTCGATGATTTAAACAACTTAATTGCAATTTTCAATTCTCTAATTAGATGGTTTCCTGTATAAGGCTGGAGGAGATTGGATTTGTGGTACCGACGGATGTACAGAGGCAAGCTTTGCCTGTTCTTTTCAGCGGCAGGGACTGCATACTTCATGCTCAGGTTAATTTCTGTCTCTTCTGCAACTAGATTGAAAAAGGGGAAATGTCTGATAAGGCTAAAGCTAATTGTACTAATTGTTCTTTGGGTCCCTAGACAGGTTCTGGGAAGACGCTTGCTTACCTATTATTGATATATTCTGTTATTAATCCCCAAAGGTCTGCTGTACAAGCCCTCATCGTGGTGCCTACCCGGGAACTTGGAATGCAAGTGAGGATGGTGTTGATAATGGTTTTCAACTAATATTTTTCAAAGCATAAAATCACAAAACGTAATGTTGATAGTTTATCTGTGAATAAGGTTACAAAAGTTGCGCGGATGTTGGCTCCCAAGCCCATGGACATTACTGTCATGGCTCTTCTCGATGGGGGGATGTTGAGAAGACATAAGAGTTGGCTAAAGGTGCGCCATTCTTTTGATTCAGTATTTTATATTTTAACTGATGCTGTGGAAATTAAGAGTGGTTAATTTGTGTTTCAGGCTGAACCCCCTACAATAATAGTGGCAACAATAGCAAGTTTGTGCCAAATGCTTGAGAAACATATATTTAAACTTGAAGCAATGCAGGTGCTGGTTATTGATGAGGTAATTCCTCTCTCCAGTTGGTTGATGCTTTCAGAAATGAGTTCAGAAGTTTCTTTTTGAACATTTTGGGAGTTAAATGTCTCCGGGAGTGGGGTTAAGAGTAAATTTCCCTACTGCATGATTCTTTTGTATGCAGTAAGACCAGTAAATAAGCAATCATTTATTTTTGAGTAAATATTTTGTTGGGAATCATGGCAGTAACTCTAGACACAAATTATATAGGGCACATTTTTCATGCCATGTTAGATATTGGTAACTGTTTTGAAAATAAAAGCCCCTTCTAATAGTAAGAAGTTGCTGAACAAGTTGCATTTGTTGTTTTTTCTTGGTTAGGTGGATTTTATGTTCAACTCTTCAAAACAAGTCAGTTCTCTCCGAAAGCTTTTGACAATATATTCATCATGCAATAATCGTCAGACTGTTTTTGCCAGTGCATCCATCCCTCAGCACAGAAGATTTTTGCATGACTGCATACAGCAGAAATGGACCAAGGTTTGTTCCCACATGATTCTCTTTTTCAAGGTTTGTCTATTAGGATTTCATATGACGTTACACCAAGTTCACTTATATCTTTTGTATGGTTTACAGAATGATGTAATTCATGTCCATGTCAATCCAATTGAACCCATGCCATCCCGCCTGCAACACAGATTTTTGGTATGAAAAAATTTGTATGATAATCACGTATGCTTTCTTCTTGTTTGTTCTTGGTAGCCCATTTCTACAATATCTGCATTTTTATGATTTTAATGGAGCATCCTTTAACAGATAGATAATCTTGTACCCAGTTGATTCAAATTTACATTGTGCTAATGCTGTATTGCTACAGACATGCAGTAAAAAGCAGAGGCATCAAACGTTGCTCTCCTTATTACAGACCGATGCGCCCAAGTCTGGAATTATTTTTGTGGGTGAGCAGGTTTGTGTAGCTTATCCACCTTGAGTGTTAATTTCAGAAATTGATGAAACTATTGAATGTTATCATGGTAATGGACTTAAATTATGTTTTTAATATGAATATTTTACAATTTGATAATATTCATTTATTTGAAAATAGTCATCAGAAGAAATCTCCTAGCCACTGCTGCCACTGAAAGTGATATTTTTTTGGGTTGGTTGTTAATTGTCAGCCATGTTATTCAAGTGATTAGACAGTCTGGCAAATGGTATGGAAGAATAGTATGTAGCAAATGTCGCATATAAATGTATATTAATTCACCTTAATTCAGCTAGAATCTCCCTGACTGGGCTAGATGAGACCTTGTTATTTCTCCATGTATTAGAGTTCTGTATTATATGAGGATGTGACTTTGGAGATAGGTTATATGCCTCCATCTAATATTAGTGTCCTCCATCAATCTTTGGCAGAAGTTACGTGTGTCCTTAATGTGTGATGACAGGCTTAGGAAACTTAGTTCATTTTATTACCATTTATGCAGTCTGAGAAGTCCAAAAAGGCTGGAAATGCTCCACCGACGACTCTGTTGATTGATTTCCTGAAAACTTCATATGGGGGTTGTTCAGATATCCTTCTTCTAGAGGAAGGCATGAATTTCAATCTACGAGCCGCTTCATTAACAGTAAGTGATGTTGACTTTTATAACTGCCTGAGTAATGAACATGGCAATAGGTGTGGATATCCTCTTTTAGCTGCTACAAAGAAAATGATTTTAAGATCTTTCTTTATTCATAATATACTCAATATATTATTTTGAGCCATTCAAATGAAGCTTATCCTTTAGAACTTCTCATTTGTCTTTAAACTATTTGTTGAATTATGAAGGATATGATCATTCCCATGTATTCTGTTCTCATTATGATCTACTTAACGAGAAATATAACATAAAATCTATCTATATGTATATATAGAGCAAGCTAGTTTTTGCTTGGTGTTGACACGTGGCATTTTATTTGAATGTAATATTGCCATGTGTCATCTATTCTGTGCCACATTTCATTCTTTATAAGGAGTTTCTTTTGCTTTAAATAACATTTATGCTAAATTTAATTCTTTTACCATTATTATCATTTATAGCTTAATTTTCTATTTAACTTATTATTTCTAATAACTACTTCTCAAAATCTTAAGACTTTTCTAATTAATTTGTTATTTAAAATCTATTATATTATTTTTCTTATAAAATATAAAAATTATCTATATAGCTAATTAACTTAACCTTTTTTCCTGTTAATATTATTAACATATATTAGCATCTATGTAAACATTGTTTTCCTATGGTTTTACTATTAAAAAAATTAACTAAACCACAATACCAATGTATGTAATATATATTTTTTAAATTAGTAGTAATTATGTTATTACTATTACAATTTTAAATAAGAATAATAAGGTAAGAGCTAATTAATTACACAAAAATTTATATACAACAAAAAATTGTAATTTCACAATTTATTCGAAACAATATTAAATGAATTTTCAAAAAAAAAAATTCATTTAACATATTAAAATTTAAAATAATAATGTGTAGAGCATGGGTATTTCCCTAGTTTTGATGTAAAGAAGGCCATGAACTGTGAGTATGATTCTTCTAGAGAAAACCTTTTCCCAAGTCCAATTTTGCTTAATATAACATAAAATTCCAATATAAAGAAGGCCATGGACTGTGAGTATGATTCTTATAGAGAAAACCTTTTGCCGAGTCCAATTTTGCTCGTTTTCTTTTGCATACAGGAAGTAAAGCAAGGAGGAAGCTATATTCTTGTAGCAACAGATATAGCTGCTAGAGGTGTTGACCTTCCAGAAACAACTCACATATACAATTTTGATCTTCCTAGAACTGCTATAGATTATCTTCATCGAGCCGGAAGAACAGGTAGGAAACCTTTTTCAGACGAAGAATGCTATGTCACCAATATTATTATGCCTGAGGAGCATTTTGTTCTGCAAAGGTATGAAAATGAACTGATGTTTAAATGTGAAGAGCTCATCTTATAGGTCCATTGTTGACTCAGTCTGGATCCTTTAGTGGCAGCTTGATTCAATCCCAATTTTTCACGTTTTCATTACACATGTCAAAATATAATTAGATTGTCATACTAACTATCTCTTATTTGTATCCCGGAGGTATTCTATAATTTCATGCGATTTAGTAAGATAGTTCTGTGGATGGCGACTTGGCCAGTGATGTGCTTCCATTTTGTGTTTTCATACGATAAGCAAAACTAATCGTGTAATTCATTAATTGCGGTTTGGGATTCAACTCTCATGCATTAAAACTGCTGTGATCAGTATCTTTAGGGGTTCATATCTCATACTTAATTTTCTCGATTTCCAATCTGACCAACAAAAAAGGTTGAATAGTAAATAAATTATATTACAAAACCATCTTCAATGACGGAGTTCTTTAATATGACTGTAACACCGGATCGAATGTAAAATCCTTGTGAAGTTCTGTCAGCTTCTTGTACACCCTGAAATCCAGAGATTATCAGCAATATATGAAGTTAGTTTTAACATAGTTGTAAACTCAACTGTTCCTTAACTCTTCACATTTACTGAAAACATCTAAAGTAATTGGTTTGCAGATTCATACCTCTGAGTTAGCAATCACAACGTTCTTCCCGATTCTGGCATTCTTGTCAATGATGCATTCTCTATTTAACAAAATACAGACATATTTATTTCAATGTGAATAGAAATGGATGTCTCATATTTAAACATTCCCTCCCCAATCTAAGTTCATTGCTTACTGATCGCGTAAGCAATGATAATTATAAAAATCACACCTAAATATCGTCAAACTTCACAGGATTCTCTGTAAATGATAAATATCCTATTACGTGTTGGATTCTGTTTCCCATTTGGGGAGTTTTAAACTTGTCCCGTACCTTATTCTTGAATTTTCTCCTATTCCGATGGGCACTCTCCCTTCAGATAGCAGCGCAGCTACTTCAGCATCAGTTTCATAGAAGTCAGCACCAAGCATTACTGTGTCCTGCATTTGTTTGATCGTAAGGGGGTCCTCAATTTTACAGCATAACAAGAAAATGCTGGAAAATAAAGGGGATGCTAAATTGTCTGCACTTTCTATATTAAAAATGAGGTGGTGGTTTCTCAAAGTTGAAATTTGCAACAAGTTCTTCAACAACTATGTTACAAGTGTTCTAACCGGAGGAATTAGCTCAACAAACCTTCAAGTGGACATTAGAGTTTATTCGAGATCTGATACCGACAACGCTATGTTCTATGAAAGAATTGGTTAAGAAACTTCCATGAGATATGATTGAGTCAACTATCTGCACAAGAGTAATTATGAAGAATGCTCATTTGAAGAACACAAGGGTGAAATCAAAATCTTGAAAGAGAAAAAACACAGGGAAAATCAGACAGACTTAAGAGGTAATTTACCGACCTTGCAATTATCAATCTTCGTTGGCGGCAGATTTCTTCTTGATGTGTACATTGGCTTTGCTGCGTCGTAGAAACTAAATTTTGGCGGCTGAAAGTTCCAAAAATAGAGTTTGTGTCAACATTAGTTTAAAAGTAAAGGTGGATAATGTTCTGCCGCTTGACTTACATGCTCAGTAAGGGCAAGATTTGCCTCAAAGAAGGATCTGATAGTTCCTATGTCTTCCCAATAATCATTGAAGAGATAAGCCTGCTCGGAATTTTCGTCACAAAGATCATGTTAGTTACTGCAGAGGATAGAACAGCTAACTTAGAAGTCCAACACCAGAAAAAACAGAAAATATACCTTAGTATAAAATTCTTTTGCTGAAGCTGGGATTATCTCTGATCCAAAATCATTTGCAGTTGGAAAACGCCATCTGAATCAACAAAAAATGATACCCTTTAGCTGCAATTACGTGTCTTGATCCAAAATCATATATCACTTATCAGTTCCAGTGATTTGTACCTTAAAATATTCAGAAGGATCTCCTTCTTGAAGACATACACTCCCATCGAAGCAATGTAAGGTTTCTTTACTGCCTCATCCTTTGAAAGCCCCAGTACTGTTGTGTCAACTGCCTAAAGCATGTAGTCAGCTAAACCACTCTTTATTTTTCTTCTGTTCAAAATTTAATGTAGAACATAAACTCACCATCGCCTTTAGGTCATTCCCTTTAGGCTTTTCATTGAAAAACAGGACTCTTCCCTTGCTATCTATCTTCATGAGACCAAAGTCTGAGGCTCGGCTATGTTGAAAACAGAGAAAAGTCTCAAGAACACAATACAATAAATATTGTAGATTAAGCTGAGAGATTGAAACAAATTGGCAGAGTAGCTCAAACAAGTTCAGAGGCTCCAACTGTTGAACTTAAGAAGCCTAAGTATTGCATATACCTGTCATCCATTGGCAAACAGGAAATGGAGATATCTGCACCGCTCTGCCGATGATTCTGCAAATGAAGAAGGTAAATCTTCATGTGTTAAAATTAGAGAACTAAGCAATGTTTCAATTGAAGTTTACATAATTAGTATCTTACCTGTACAAAGTCCAAATAGTCCATTCGATACAGGTGATCTCCAGATAAAATCAACACATCTTCAATCTCTTTACTTCTTTTATCCTATGTAAATATCATCCACATTTGTTTCTGAATTCAACTACCTGAAAAAGAAAAAGAAAAATTCCACTGATACCTCAAATAGCCAATGGAACTGTCTGACAGCATCAGCAGTGCCCTGGAACCACCTTTTGCCTTCCTCACCAGGAGTTTGAGTAGCTGCCAGAACCTAATATGAAAACACAATCTCACCGCCTTGCATAAAAGCTGGTGTCTGTTTAACAAGTAATTCAAAGCATCTAGTTACCTCAACGTAGCCATCTCCAAAATTCATACTACTGCCGAAGTTATAAGCACGAGCAAGATGCCTGTTGAGTGATGCTGAGTTAAATTGAGTGAGAATGTAGATTTTGTTGATTCCACTGTTGATACAGTTGCTCATTGGCACATCTATAAGCCTGTATGCACCTCCAATTGGCACCTAAAATTTTGTTGACCACCATTTCTTTTTTATCTACAATGTTGTAGCATGAAACCATAAATTCCAGCTCCACAAGAACACTTACAGCAGGTTTGGCTCGGCGCTTGGTAAGAGGGAAAAGGCGAGTACCAGCTCCTCCTCCCAGTATAATTGCCACAACTGTCCTTGGGTCCCTCTTTTCCATCTCTAGGTCCCTCAACTGATACACATATAAACAACCCATTTACAAAAAGTGTAGTTAAAATCAAAATCTGCTGGCCTTGAGATAGATTATGCCACATACAGAGCGAGAGAGAGAGAGCTGTTGTGGCTCATTCATGAACTGAAGAAACAGTAGCATTAATATTCTTTGTCAAGATGCATTTTGATGAAGAAATTCTAACCTTGTTCTCGCCAGCTAAACTAGTTGTAAAGGACATGGAAACATGTTGCTTAATAATCTTGCTACAAGCTCTTTGATGGTGAAGTTGGTTTTTTAACTTGAGCTTATTTCCCATGAACTCTCCATTAGCACACTGCAAAAGTCTGGAGTTTCTCCCTAGTAATCGCACCGCCCCATGCAGCTGGCCGGCAGGGGCGAGGGAGAACCGGCAATCTGCCGATACTGCCATTTTTCTTGGAAAATGGAGAAAATTGGAATGTGAAAGAAGTAATATCTTGTCGTGAGGGAGAGAGGTTCAAATTTTTGCAGAGACGGGGAGAGTTGCTTACATGGAATTCAGCAGATTGGTGCCACGTTATCCAAAGTCAATTGCATCCACCAATTTTCTTTTTGTGTATTTGTGAAGAAATAATGTCTTTCCAAAAAATCACTCTTCTTTTTGCTCAAGGAATATTCTACGTCTTGCTGGAGCTACTTGCAGATTTTCATCCGCGCGAAGCCAGGCATGGATTTATTTGTTCTTTTATTTTTATAAATTGAAAATAATATTAAAATGTTTAAGAATATAATAACTAATTAAATTTTGTTTCGTAGGATAAATTAATATTCATTATTTCTTACTGCATTCCTCTTAATGTCATTTTTTAGAAATAATAATTTATTTATTAATTAAAAAATTATTAATTTTAAAAATAATCTAACAATGGAGCAATATAAACAGAGTGTGTTATTAAAAATTATATAAAATTTATTGCTTTAATTAATTAATTAATAATATTTTTTTAATTTATATGAAAACATATAAATTGAATATTAGGATTTGATTTGAAAGAAATCACATAAATTATATATTGCTCATAACAAATCATGTTCAACTCTGTGGAGTTGAGCATAATCTTTTATAATCTCGTGAAAAAGTTTATTTATAAAGCCTTTTCAATTATAGGGAATTTTCTGAAAAAAGAAATCTAAATTTTTAATTAAAGTCTAAATAAACTTTAATTTTTTATTAAATAAAATTTCAGACTTTATTTTTAAGTTCAAATATATGAAAAATTATTTACCTCTTTAAGTAAAACAAACATAAAAAATGAAAAATAAAAAAAGTATTTAATGTCTAAAATTATAGGAAAAAATATATTATTAGCTATATTATTTTAAATTAAATGAAAATTTTATTATTTTATTTAAAAGAAAAGATAAAATGACTTGTTTAAACTTTAATTTAAAAAAAATTGAGAGATTATTTAGATTTTTTTTCCAAGGAAAAAATAAGTTCAATCAAAAGAGGACAAATGTGCAAAAACAGAACAAAGAGTAGAGGTGCAAACATAAATATAAGAAAAATAAAGGGCACAAAACGTAAGGGATGCAACAATCATTTTAAGGCATTTCTTTATTTTTTGAAAAAAGATCCCACACTAGTCATCTTCCCCTTTTCCCTCCGTTCAAATTTTCATTCTCACTCTGCCCTTTCTCTTCAACGTCTCTTTTTCTCTTCCTTATCTTTCTAACCACACCAAGCCCCTCTATACCCTAGAAACAGTCCATCAAATGCAAGACCTATTTGGATCGGTTCGCCGATCTCTAGTGTTTAAATCCACCTCTGGAGAAGATGGAGGATTCAGTGGTTTAGTGGAGAAGATCGGCTCCAGCATTAGGAAATCGAGAATCGGTCTCTTCGCTAAGCAGCCACCTCTCCCGGCGCTTCCGCCTTGTAAGAAGGATGACACGCCACCGATCCGGTGGCGAAAGGGGGAGTTGATTGGATGTGGTGCGTTCGGCAGGGTTTATATGGGCATGAATCTCGATTCTGGAGAGCTTCTCGCTGTTAAACAGGTTAATATATTTTTCAATTCATATTTTTATTGAATTTTCTTTTTTGTGTGTGTGGATTTGATGTTAATGAGGTTTTGTGGCCTTATAGGTTCTGATTGCGTCAAACAGTGCTTCAAAAGAGAAAACTCAGGTAAGCACTGGATTGTTATTTTTATTTTTATTTTTATTTTTTTAGTTACATGTGGATTATATTTTGGTATTTTTAGTGGTTTTCTAACTAAAGCAATAGCTTGCTTTACTTGAAGTAGACCGAGAGATGTTACTTGAACCAAGTTTTCTCACAGTTAATTGAGGATGTGCTCTTTTTGGATTTGGAATAGGCTCACATAAGGGAGCTAGAGGAAGAAGTGAAGCTTCTCAAGAATCTTTCGCACCCTAATATTGTTGTGAGTACGATATTAAATCCACTGTGTTAGTGATTTTGATTGGTTATTGCTTATTCAATTTTGTTTCTCCCTTTGCTTGTTAGAGATATTTGGGAACTGCTAGAGAGGATGACTCGTTAAACATTTTGTTGGAATTTATTCCGGGTGGTTCCATATCGTCACTTCTGGGAAAATTTGGATCCTTCCCTGAATCCGTGAGTGAATTTTAGCTTTGAAATTTGTAATATGGATATTTCAAATGCCGATTTAAATTCTTAAAATCATTTACCAAGCAGGTTATACGAATGTATACTAAACAACTGTTATTGGGACTAGAATACCTGCATAAAAATGGAATCATGCACAGAGACATCAAGGTATAGCTTTGCTTTATTAATCATAAATGTACTTAAGAGATCCCTCTCTCTCTTTCTCTCTCGTATAATATGTTATACTTCAGGGCGCAAACATTCTGGTTGACAATAAGGGATGCATTAAACTTGCTGACTTTGGAGCATCCAAGAAAGTAGTCGAACTGGTATCCATTTAATTCTTTGAGTTTTAAGATTTTGTTTTCTTTGTGGAGTTTTAGTGGGCAGCATCTCTGATGTTGCTGTTTTGTTACAGGCTACTATAAATGGTGCCAAGTCAATGAAGGGTACTCCATACTGGATGGCTCCTGAAGTTATTCTCCAGACTGGGCATAGCTTGTAAGAAAAATCTTCTAATTTCTTCTTATGGATGGATCCTGACTATTTCTTGAATATAGGGATTTGATGAGTCTATATCCCTACAACCAAGGCACCGTAATGCTGATTTATGGTTTTTACTGACATTACACTTTTTTTGTTTTCATAACTCTGATTTTATTTTTCTTAGCTCTGCTGATATATGGAGTGTTGGATGTACTGTGATTGAGATGGCTACAGGAAAACCTCCATGGAGCCAGCAGTATCAAGAGGTACTAGTCTGATGACGTCCAACAGCTCCTGTCCTTCTGTGCTAGCTGACTACTTTTATCACTTTGATTCATATGTAACTGAATATAAAAGGGAAGTCTGTTTGGTGTTATCCCACATTATTTGCAATCTAAGAAGGGTTTTCTTTTCAGGTTGCTGCCCTCTTCCATATTGGGACAACTAAATCTCATCCTCCTATTCCTGAGCACCTTTCTGTTGAGGCAAAGGACTTTCTGTTAAAATGTTTGCAGAAGTATAGTCATGATTTCTATTTATTCCTTGTTGTCATTACCATGTTCTGCTATTTCATTTCTTTCTGTAAAGGCCATTGATTTGTTGATTTTTCAGTTGAAGGATGCTACAAGTTTTTTTAGGTGGAAACAATGTTATGCATAAATCATAGATAGATGAATCTTGAGATAAATCCTTCACATTTTCTTTTAGTGAGTTTTTCTTTGTCATCATCTCATATGAATCTTGGTGTGGTGGCAGGGAGCCAAACTTAAGGCCTACTGCATCTGAGCTGTTGCAGGTAATTTTTATATAAAGAAAATTTGTGAAATCTTTTTGTTGAATAAACGCAACAAATATTCATGCTTGAAATATCTACTAGCAGTGTGTCTCTCTCATAATAATAACTTTTAAATTGTGTGTTTAAATGAAGAGGAGGAAAATGAATAAGGATCATTTGCTGGAGAATGAAGAAAAGGGGCTCAACAAAGTGAAAAGTTATGTGCAGATAGGTTGAGAAAATGGGGGCTTATGCTATATATATTATGTATCATAAAAATGTTCACTCATTTTTAGGTCTACATGAAATTATTCTCATTGTCTTGGGTCTTTATAGATTTTTCTAGTGGTGATTTATCATTTTGCTGAAACATCTCGAATTTGCTTAATTATACAAAGCAGATATTCCTTAGCAATATTTTTCTCTGAATATATATGCAGCATCCATTTGTCACTGGGGAGTATCAGGAACTTCATATAGCACCCGGCAATTCAGTTATGGTAAGTATTGTAACTTATCGATTTGATTTGTTTTTTTACCTTATTCATCAAATCATTGTTTCTTTGTACATTCAGGAATCTGGGCATCCAACGGTAACTACTGGGATGAATGTTAAGAACTCGTAAGCTATTTAACTTCTTTTTATTTTTCAGTTGTGCTTGCCTGCTATCTTACTCTGAATATGTTGATGGTGCAGCATGAATTCTGTGTTTAGAGGGTCAACCTGTGCAGGCTTGAAGGATGTTTGTGAAATGGGTAGCATGAGGTCCTCAACTATATATCCTCAGAACTTACCATCATCAGGATCCTATTGGGCTGAAGCCAATTTTGATGATGATATGTGTCAGATAGATGATAAAGATGATTTTGTTGTTAGTGCATCAGCTAGGTTCAAGTCTGCATTTGCATCTGCTGATTTAAGTAAGGTAATGAACTTTTTTGCTTTGTTGTTGCAGTTAGTATCTCTTTTTTCCTTCCCTTCAAGGCATAATCTTTATTTGAACCAGAGCTTCAACCCTATGTGCGAACCAACTGATGCTTGGTCATGCAAGTTCGATGAAAGTCCCGAATCAAAGAGAGGTGGAATTAACTTCTCTTCTAATCAGTCAATACATGACATTGCTGTCAGCCCAGTAGAATCTGGTAAAACAGAGGGTGACTTCACATTTCCATGTGGGCCAGTAGCAACTGAGGATGATGAAGAAGTTACAGAGTCAAAAATTAGAGCCTTTTTGGATGAGAAGGTATGATTTTGTTTGCTAAGGTGAGAGGTGTTTGGTTCTAGTCTTAACTGAATTTGATAGTTCATATAACTGGCTTGAAAAGACCTCAATCATTTGGGAAGTAGTGTATCAACCAAGGTCTTTCATATCTTAAAACCCCGTAGAAAAAGATTCAGTATTCCTTGGCATAAAATTATTAGAATTGATTTCTGTCTCATCCTCTTATCTATAGGGAGCTCAATACCTAGTTTTTTGTTTTCCAATTCCAGTAATGTTTATTTGCTTGTTTAACTATTCTAAGAATTTGAGGTAAAACTTCTTTACTCTCCATATTCCTATTTGTTCCTGCGTAATTCTCTGCACAACCAGAGAACAAAAAGTATTATAGACACAAAGGACTAAATGGTTCTTAACTTATTTACATGTTATTTTTCTCCCTTTATTTCATTAGTGTGATAGAAATTTTAACACTTGTCCTGTATAACCTCAATAGGCTTTAGATTTGAAGAAGCTGCAAACACCTCTATATGAAGAGTTCTACAATACACTGAACGCTGTGGGTCTTCCAAGCGCTGTTGGAACTGCAAATAATGAAAATAGTACAAATTTACCGAACTTACCCCCTAAAAGCAGGTCGCCTAAGCGGTTACCAAGCAGAAGACTCTCTGTAGTTGATGCCATCAACTCTGTCAGTCCTAGTAATACCAACAATAAAGTATCAACCGGAAGCATTCATAAACGAGCATTGCAGGAGATTCATCAACCTCAAGTTACTGAATGGAAAGATCCACTTCTTGATGCCCAGCAGGAAACAATTACTCCTAGGTTTGCTCGCTGTTTACTTGATAGCACAAGTTTACACATGCTGAAGAACTAATATGCATTTCCTCATTCATACCTGAAATGAAATTATTTTAATTTGCAGCGCAAGCTTTTCTGAGAGGCAAAGAAAATGGAAAGAAGAGCTTGATGAAGAGCTTGAAAGAAAACGAGGCAAGTTATTCTGATCTCTCAATTTTCTATCATATTCATATCTCATAGCGTGGTCTTACATTGATATTCATCTCTTCTTGTGTTGTGACATTTTTATACCAATCACAGAACTGATGCGCCAGGCAGGCATAGGTGGGAAGACATCATCTCCGAAAGATCGGATTCTAACACAACATCGAGATCGCTTACAGTTTATGTTCCCTAGAAAATAAATACACGCATCTCCCCTGTAATGACATTATTGCCTGATGGAAAAGTATGATTTTCCATGGTGAGTTTTTAATGTATGTATTCATATCTGGTCAAATGGTGTCTAATAAGATAAAGTAGCCACCTACACCAACCATCCACCCAGTGTATTGTTCCCTTCTGGTTCAGCCAAAGAAAAGAAAAATGATATGAGCAAATATCTTTTGTGTGCATTCTGGTTATTTCTCCTCCCATTTGAGGTTTAGTTAAGGTTGTAAGTTAGTGCGAGACTTTAATAGAGAAGTGTTTTTTATTTTTATTTTATTATTATTTTAATTCTGTTTGAAGTATAAGTAAATTTTCCAATCAAATCATAATGATGGTGGTTAGGTTTTCTCTAATATGCAAGCAGAAAGCAGGCTTATGGATGCTTTTAATTTGAGGGAGAAGGGTATTGATCAATGCTTTGTGAAATCATTCATTAATTCTCCTACAGAAAAATTTTATTAGAACAGAATGTGGTTCTCTCTCCACAAAGGGAAAAAAATCATTAAACTCCTGATCCAAAATCCAAATCCACAACCTATCAGCTGGGATTATTATTATTATTATTATTATTATTATTATTATTATTATTATTATTATTATTATTATTATTATTATTATTATTATTATTTAAGACTGATATGCTAGAATAATGAAATGATATAATCAATTAGAAGATCGAGTAGGTGTTTAAACTGTATCTATCTTTTTAATGAAGAAGCTATACATAGTTGTACGAAATCATAATAAAAAAAATAAAAATGAATAAAACCATTAGAACAATAGTAAGAAGGATTAGGTCCAGTTTGGCTTTGCCTCTCAGGGTGAAAAAAAAAAAGATTTTAATCACTGTTAAAGAATTGTAATTTCTTATATTAATATTTTTACGGTAAAAATATATCAATTTCATTTTTAAGTAATTTTTAATATTTTCTAACTCTATATTTAAGAAATTGTTTTTCTTAATAACAAGTTTACAGTAATGCCTATAAACACTTAACCTAATGACAAGTTTTAAAATGAAAAATTGTAACATCCTCTGGGCCCACAACAGTAGATATTGTCCGCTTCGGGTTCGAGGGCCTTGGCCCAGCCTTCCCCTCACGGTTTTGTTATTGGATCAAGGGATTTAATACCCTTTCTTCCCAAAACGCGTCTACTGTAGTCTCTTGGGGCTTGCCCTTATAAGGCGTCCCCCTTCCTTACCTCTTTCCGATGTGGGATACTTTCAATCCACCTCATAGGGCTTCTACCCCCCCCAAAAGGCCTGAGCGTCCTCGCTCAGCACACCGTACTCATGAGGCCCAGGCTCTGATACAAATTGTAACATCCTCTGGGCCCACAACAGTAGATATTGTCCGCTTCGGGTTCGAGGGCCTTGGCCCAGCCTTCCCCTCACGGTTTTGTTCTTGGGTCAAGGGATTTGATACCCTTTCTTCTCAAAACGCGTCTACTGTAGTCTCTTGGGACTTGCCCTTATAAGGCGTCCCCCCTCCTTACCTCTTTCCAATGTGGGATACTTTCAATCCACCTCATAGGGCTTCTACCCCCCCAAAAGGCCTGAGCGTCCTCGCTCAGCACACCGTACTCATGAGGCCCAGGCTCTGATACCAATTGTAACATCCTCTGGGCCCACAACAGTAGATATTGTCCGCTTCGGGTTCGAGGGCCTTGGCCCAGCCTTCCCCTCACGGTTTTGTTCTTGGGTCAAGGGATTTGATACCCTTTCTTCCCAAAACGCGTCTACTGTGGTCTCTTGGGGCTTGCCCTTATAAGGCGTCCCCCCTCCTTACCTCTTTCCGATGTGGGATACTTTCAATCCACCTCATAGGGCTTCTACCCCCCCCAAAAGGCCTGAGCGTCCTCGCTCAGCACACCGTACTCATGAGGCCCATGCTCTGATACCAATTGTAACATTCTCTGGGCCCACAACAGTAGATATTGTCCGCTTCGGGTTCGAGGGCCTTGGCCCAGCCTTCCCCTCACGGTTTTGTTCTTGGGTCAAGGGATTTGATACCCTTTCTTCCCAAAACGCGTCTACTGTGGTCTCTTGGGGCTTGCCCTTATAAGGCGTCCCCCCTCCTTACCTCTTTCCGATGTGGGATACTTTCAATCCACCTCATAGGGCTTCTACCCCCCATAAGGCCTGAGCGTCCTCGCTCAGCACACCGTACTCATGAGGCCCAGGCTTTGATACCAATTGTAACATCCTCTGGGCCCACAACAGTAGATATTGTCCGCTTCGGGTTCGAGGGCCTTGGCCCAGCCTTCCCCTCACGGTTTTGTTCTTGGGTCAAGGGATTTGATACCCTTTCTTCCCAAAACGCGTCTACTGTGGTCTCTTGGGGCTTGCCCTTATAAGGCGTCCCCCCTCCTTACCTCTTTCCGATGTGGGATACTTTCAATCCACCTCATAGGGCTTCTACCCCCCCATAAGGCCTGAGCGTCCTCGCTCAGCACACCGTACTCATGAGGCCCAGGCTCTGATACCAATTGTAACATTCTCTGGGCCCACAACAGTAGATATTGTCCGCTTCGGGTTCGAGGGCCTTGGTCCAGCCTTCCCCTCACGGTTTTGTTCTTGGGTCAAGGGATTTGATACCCTTTCTTCCCAAAACGCGTCTACTGTGGTCTCTTGGGGCTTACCCTTATAAGGCGTCCCCCCTCCTTACCTTTTTCCGATGTGGGATACTTTCAATCCACCTCATAGGGCTTCTACCCCCCCATAAGGCCTGAGCGTCCTCGCTCAGCACACCGTACTCATGAGGCCCAGGCTCTGATACCAATTGTAACATCCTCTGGGCCCACAACAGTAGATATTGTCCGCTTCGGGTTCGAGGGCCTTGGCCCAGCCTTCCCCTCACGGTTTTGTTCTTGGGTCAAGGGCTTTGATACCAATTGTAACATCCTCTGGGCCCACAACAGTAGATATTGTCCGCTTCGGGTTCGAGGGCCTTGGCCCAGCCTTCCCCTCACGGTTTTGTTCTTGGGTCAAGGGATTTGATACCCTTTCTTCCCAAAACGCGTCTACTGTGGTCTCTTGGGGCTTGCCCTTATAAGGCGTCCCCCCTCCTTACCTCTTTCCGATGTGGGATACTTTCAATCCACCTCATAGGGCTTTTACCCCCCCATAAGGCCTGAGCGTCCTCGCTCAGGACACCGTACTCATGAGGCCCAGGCTCTGATACCAATTGTAACATCCTCTGGGCCCACAACAGTAGATATTGTCTGCTTCGGGTTCGAGGGCCTTGGCCCAGCCTTCCCCTCACGGTTTTGTTCTTGGGTCAAGGGATTTGATACCATTTCTTCCCAAAACGCGTCTACTGTGGTCTCTTGGGGCTTGCCCTTATAAGGCGTCCCCCCTCCTTACCTCTTTCCGATGTGGGATACTTTCAATCCACCTCATAGGGCTTTATTGTAACATCCTCTGGGCCCACAACAGTAGATATTGTCCGCTTCGGGTTCGAGGGCCTTGGCCCAGCCTTCCCCTCACGGTTTTGTTCTTGGGTCAAGGGATTTGATACCCTTTCTTCCCAAAACGGGTCTACTGTGGTCTCTTGGGGCTTGCCCTTATAAGGCGTCCCCCCTCCTTACCTCTTTCCGATGTGGGATACTTTCAATCCACCTCATAGGGCTTCTACCCCCCCATAAGACCTGAGCGTCCTCGCTCAGTACACCGTACTCATGAGGCCCAGGCTCTAATACCAATTGTAACATCCTCTGGGCCCACAACAGTAGATATTGTCCGCTTCGGGTTCGAGGGCCTTGGCCCAGCCTTCCCCTCACGGTTTTGTTCTTGGGTCAAGGGATTTGATACCCTTTCTTCCCAAAACGGGTCTACTGTGGTCTCTTGGGGCTTGCCCTTATAAGGCGTCCCCCCTCCTTACTTCTTTCCGATGTGGGATACTTTCAATCCACCTCATAGGGCTTCTACCCCCCCATAAGACCTGAGCGTCCTCGCTCAGTACACCGTACTCATGAGGCCCAGGCTCTAATACCAATTGTAACATCCTCTGGGCCCACAACAGTAGATATTGTCCGCTTCGGGTTCGAGGGCCTTGGCCCAGCCTTCCCCTCACGGTTTTGTTCTTGGGTCAAGGGATTTGATACCCTTTCTTCCCAAAACGCGTCTACTGTGGTCTCTTGGGGCTTGCCCTTATAAGGCGTCCCCCCTCCTTACCTCTTTCCGATGTGGGATACTTTCAATCCACCTCATAGGGCTTTATTGTAACATCCTCTGGGCCCACAACAGTAGATATTGTCCGCTTCGGGTTCGAGGGCCTTGGCCCAGCCTTCCCCTCACGGTTTTGTTCTTGGGTCAAGGGATTTGATACCCTTTCTTCCCAAAACGGGTCTACTGTGGTCTCTTGGGGCTTGCCCTTATAAGGCGTCCCCCCTCCTTACCTCTTTCCGATGTGGGATACTTTCAATCCACCTCATGAGTGAGGGGAAGGCTGGGCCAAGGCCCTCGAACCCGAAGCGGACAATATCTACTGTTGTGGGCCCAGAGGATGTTACAATTGGTATCAGAGCCTGAGCCTCATGAGTACGGTGTGCTGAGCGAGGACGCTCAGGCCTTATGGGGGGTAGAAGCCCTATGAGGTGGATTGAAAGTATCCCACATCGGAAAGAGGTAAGGAGGGGGGACGCCTTATAAGGGCAAGCCCCAAGAGACCACAGTAGACGCGTTTTGGGAAGAAAGGGTATCAAATCCCTTGACCCAAGAACAAAACCGTGAGGGGAAGGCTGGGTCAAGGCCCTCGAACCCGAAGCGGACAATATCTACTGTTGTGGGCCCAAAGGATGTTAAAAAAAACTAGATTAATTTCCATTTAATGAAAAATTTATTTTATATTCCATTTAATGACATTCTCTTTCCTTAATATCAAACAATAAAAAAAATACTCTATGTCTCATCATTTTTGTTTATTTTATTTTTTCATACATATTAAAAAATATAAATTTTTTAATTAATTTTTTAATTTTATTCATTTTAAATATATTAAATTTTATTAAATATTAAAAGATATTTGAATTTTTTTAAAAGATAAAATAAAATTAAATAAAATTATAATAATTAATTTATATTAATTTATGGTAAAAAAATAAACAATAATTTTAGAATAAAAAACAATAGAATTTTCATTACAGTGGTTTTGTGGATTATTTCTCAGGACATGAACATTAGATAGCAAACGGGTTTGATATTATATTTGAGAATTTAATTCTTTATTTCCAATTTTTTAATCATTTTATGGATCTATATATTATATAAGGAAAAGCTTTTTGCCTTACATTCAGCCCATAGATATGGCTTCGGCATCTTACTATCACTCTTGCACTAAGCTAGTTGTAAGGGAAATTCCATTAGATAGTTTAGTGTATACACCAAACAATCCAAATATGCCATTATATAAAAATGATGATAGATTTTACTTATAAAAATATATTAATATTTTACTATAGAAAATAAGACAGAAATTATATTAGGTCAAAAGGTAATTTTCATTTATTAATTGATCTTAGTGACCTTCCTTCAAGGTTCCTGAGTCCTGTGGGTGTGCTAGTAACTTTCAAGCTAACCCATGTATTGTCTCTAAAACTATGAGATCTTGGACATGTTCATAAGTAGAGGGGAGCTAGTGGGCCGCTGTGCATGTCATTTGGTGTGAGGTTTGTGTAGATATCAATAACTTTTTATAGCCAAGGGTAAATTTTGTCCAGCAGTCTTAATGAAATTTGGTAAAAAAATGTCAGTTTTCTTGCCATGGAAGAATTTGAATGTTCAAACGACAACAATTGAAAGCCGACCGACAAGAGGAATATGGATTGAACAATGTAAGCCGAGATTGGTGGAATCCTTATCACATGTTGGAGAAAATGTAGTCACGAGGTTCAAGTTTCCACCACATAGATTTTTTTCTTCTTTCTTTTTTTTTTTTAATATTCACCACACTATAATCAGATATATATATATATGAATAAGGATTTATCAGATTTAACTACTAAAAACCATCAAATCCATGAATTCTGCTTAACATTTTCTATTGCAAGATGATGGAACCTGTCATGAATTCTTCTACCCATGGTTTTAAATGATAAAAAATCTACAAAATCTCTTCTTGCCGCCTCATTCAAATTCAATATAATCTCCTTAAGCTACAAATTTTTCTCAAGTTTGTGAATAATACATGATGAGGTCAAAAAGAAAAAAGTAGGGGCAGGGCTTTTATTTTGTTGAATATATTGCATACATATTTGATTGAGAAGAGACAAGTAAAGTGCTTGAGAAGATTTATTGTCCTGTGCCATGAAAAGAAAATCCCTAAACGTGAAAGACCTAAACTCTAGGAGATCAACATCATGATTAATTTTAAACCCCCAAAAAAAAAAAAATCAGATACAGATCAACTTTAAAAGAAAAATACTTTGTCTTTTTATTATTTGTTTATATGTGCTTCCTCCTGGAGGAGACATATGCCTAAATCTGATCATGGCTGATGCTGCCTGTAAACATTTTACGATTTATTGTTGGAGGCAAGCCAAAGCAAAGACTTTTTTTCGTTCAAAGAATATTTTACGTAATTAATCAGTGATTAACATTATTATAGTTAGCATAATTTTAATATAATTTTAGGTGATAATTAATAATATAATTATAGGTATAATTGATCCTTGTATTTTATTATATAGAAAGTAAAAAAATAAAAAATATATTTTTTTATAATTTTAAATTATATCAAAATCTCCTTGTTCGATGTTAAATCTCTTATAAATATATCACGCAATAAAATTTTGGGTGTGAAAGTGTGTGCAAATTTAACACTTATTTTTTTGTTATAAAAATGTTATTTTAAATATCGGTAAGGAACTCATTGAGAAAAAGTTATTATATTATTTTAGTGATAATTAAAATTTATTAAATTTATTTTTTTTTGACAAAAGTTAGAACTTCATGACCTTGAATTACCCCTATGATTGTGTGAGGATTTTTTTAAAAAAATATATTTTGATTCCACATGGAATATTCTTAAGCAAATAACTATGCATCCACATCAACTTTTCTTTGAATCTTTGTTGTTTTTAAAATTGATATTGGAGGTCCCACCATTTTTTTCCAAAAAATTAATCTTTTTTCATTATTAAATAAATTTTAGGTTTATTTAAAAAAATATTTTATATATAAAAAATAAAAATATTTTTTAAGAAAATAACATATTTTCATTGTTAGATTATAATTTTAAAATAAAAATATTAATAAATTTACAATTAAAATTTATTAGCAGTTTTAATTAATAAGATTCTTAAAATTTAAAAATAAAAAAAAATATTTTCCTTAATAATAGTTAAAATTTTCTTTTAATCAGAAAAGTATTATCTTTTGATAATTTTTTTTAAGTTTTCCAAATATTTAAAAATATAGAAATTCAATTTTATCAATTAGTTTTAAATTAAGAGAGAAAATTAATATAATATATTTCAATTTAATACATATTATATCAGCAAAAAATCACTTTAAAACATGTTATTGACAATTCCCTTATGTTAATTAAATTACAAATTAAAAATGATATGCTTGGGCTAAATTTAGGTATCATCTATGAACTTTATCCATAAGAAATCATTATTTGAATTGTTAGTGAGAAAATAGTATTTAAAAAATATTAAATATAAATTAATGCACCCAAAAAAATAGTAGAAAGGAAAAAGGAAAGGGAGAAAATTGTAAAGAAAGCTAAACCTTTCGAGTCCTTAGCTTCCAAGAAATCTATAGGAAAACAAGGAAAGGAACATAACAATTTTAAAAAAATATATTATATTTTTTAATATAATATATTAATTAAAATATATAAAATTATACAGATTTAATATTATTCAAATAATAATAATTGAATTTAAAATAAAATAAGATAATTTATAATAAATTTTAATTGAATTTAAAATAAATTCAATTATATATCTAGTACTAAATTAGTTTAGATTTGAAAAAATTTTATATTCGTTAAAGATTTTATAATGATTAAAAATTATATTTTTAAACTGTTATAAATATTTAAATTTAATATTAAATCTGACTGTTATGATTTTATTATCTCAATATTTTTATAACTGTTTATAACGGTCATTTTTTCTACCGTAAATAGCTTTCATTCTTACATTTTTTCTACTTCATTTTCTCTTTTTTATTTTTTCTGCTGGGTTATAGCTGAGAGATAAATTCTTATTATTCTAATCTTAAAAATTAAATTTCAAAAAAATCTGTTTAATTCAGATAAATTACAAAATAAACCCTTAAGGACAATATTTAACGGTTCAGATTTTATTATTTTATCATATTTCTCCAATATATATCCAATAGATTTATATTCGTCCATTTCATGATCTGGTTACGGATAATATGAAACTTGATGCGTTGGCGGTGGATATTAGATTTGCATACATAGAGTGTGGATATACTTGCACCAAAAGGAACCATTAATGGAGAAATTTTAATCCCTTAAAATAATAATCACCTTTTGTTCATGCATGTTTCCACTTATTTCCCATTGCCATCACTCATCAGCTATCTTAACCTTTCTTTTTTCCTTTGCTGTTAGAAGAGGGAATGTCTGTGTGTTCATTCTTTATCTTCCAATTTACAATTTCATATCTTTTTCATCCACCAACTTAATGGATAGACTGATTTTTCCTTTTTCTCTTTTATTTCATTAACTTAATTAAATATATTCTAATTTATTCACGTGCCTCAAATTGGACATTACGAAGGATACAGGTGTGGTCGACATCATAAAGATTGGCCCCCATCTTCCTATGTAAGTGGCATCATATTTCATACACTATGAAATTATTAATTAATATATACATTTAATTCAGTTTAAATTTTTTAATATTTTAAAAATTAAAAAATTAATTAATAAAGTTTATCATAATATAAAAACTAAATAATAAATTTTTTTATTAAATTAACACATTACGAGGAAACAAAATAGAAGATATGATAATCTGTGGAAGCAGGTGGGGGTGGGAGCCTGGAGCCTGGAGAGAGCAATAGCTCGCCCAGATAGCTACTGGACATCATCAACATGTGGCTTTTGGCAGTGATTCCTATAAAAGAGAAAGAAAAAAGCAACCCTCAACTTGCACTCTCACTTTTTAAATTTGGTGTGTGAAATCTGAATTGGTATTGGTTTTCAGGTTGGGAGGTGATGTGGAGCTGCAATGGTAGACGTTCATGTCGAGATTTTGTCAGAATCACACAGACTCGTACCGTACAGATTTGTAATTGTGTACCGGTCGTACGCTATTCAATTTAATTTGTCTAGAAAAGGATAAGACTTTGAGAGAGAAAGATTTGTATGATTTAGATGTAAACTCGCGTCAATCCAATGTCCACAAATATACTATACTTCATTCGGCGGTTGCCATGAATAAACTTTATATATATTTATAGTTATTAATTAATAAATAATATTATAACACTAAAAAAAATAAAATTAAAAAAAACTATGTCAAGATATTTCCTTAAATATTTTTCTCTCGAGATATTTATAAAAGGAAAAACATAATTGAAGAGTGACTCTTGTTGATAATTGAATTATTTTTGTGATTATGAGATGTGAATTATAATTGAAGTCTAATTTAATAAATAAAAAAAATATCAGATATTCAAATGAGAGTAAACTTTTCACAATTCAACTATTAAACTCTTTTCTGATAAATTTATGAGAAGGATTCACTAAAATGTGACAGTAATGCAACATTTTGGAAAGCATTTGTGTTTAATAAAATTTAAAGTCAATTATTTGAAACTTAAAAATTAACAGTAATTTAATTCAATTATTTTTTTCAATTACCATATTTAATTCAATACTTTTAACTTAAGACAAATTTTAAAAATAGAAATCACGTTTAGAAAGTGAAAAATTATATAAAAATTAAATTTATTTATTTTCTTGCATATGCAACCAAGATTTACTATTTTTCTACGGAAACTTGTTTTCTTTATGCCGGTGCGGGGAAAGCATAGGAAGAGAAGAAAAGTTAAAAAAATTTTCGCTAATGCATATTTTCATATAACGATGGTATCTACCCAGCTACCAAGCACAAGCATTAGTTTCTGCTCAACAATGGGAATTAACAAGAGGAAAGGGGATGAATAAAATTAAAAAGAAGAAAAAAAGAGTAATTCATTAGAAATTGCAAGCGATAGGAAGGGAAGGTGGAGGGGAAGGACAATCTAAAAATTGTAAGATTTTATTAATAACAATAATAATAATAATAGAGAGATCCAAAATAAAACTTTAGGATGTAGCCACCAGAAAAGGCTCCCAATTTAACAATGCTTTGTTCTCTAGTTCGCCTTCTTTGCACCTTCTTGGTCTTTGAAAATTTTCAATTCCCAATTCAGCCCCAACATTCAAATGATTTCCTTCCACGTCTTTTTCAACGTACCCACCGTTTTCTTCACCTTCTTTGCTGGACGCAACACTTCCTTTCACTACTTCTTCTTCAAAGTCACTCTCCTCGTCGTCGTCCTCCTCCTCATCTTCTTCTTCTTCTTCTTGATTCACGTCAGTTTCAATCTCTTCTTTCTCATTCTTGGTTTCACTGCTTGCTTCGTTTTCTTCTGCGGAGCCTATCTCTGTAGAGTCAAAATTTGAAGTAGAATATTTGACAAAGGATAGTCGAAGGCGGCCGTCGCTTCTTTCAGCTTGGAAATAAGTGTGTGTTGATGGAGCCTTGATGGCTTTGATTATCAGCCTTCCATCTTCGCGGTGGGGTCTAACTCGAAGGGATTCTGATCCACTCATCGTTGTCAAGGGAGGTGGAAAACTACGAGAATTCGCTTTCCTATCTCCCAAAAGTTGACGAGGTTTCTGTTGCTCTCTTGTTGGCAAATTTCCTGCTTCTGATTCCGTTAAACACAACGAGATAGTATCACTACCAGTTTCGCTACCTAAGTTCTCAGTACATAATTCCAGGCTCTTCTCACTAAGCTTCGAGGAGTTACGCTTCATTAGAGGATGTACATATATGTTTTCTTTCTCCGTTGCTTCTTTGGGACCCTGAAAGGAGTTGGATAGAGCCTGGAGGAAGCTCCACCCACCGATATCAGGATTTGGGACTGAAGATATATGCTTATCTTCATCCTGGCGTCTGTCAAAGGAACTAGGTTTTAAGGCCAATTCAAGGGATTGAGGGAAGTGGGGCTTTGGTGAAGACAATCTGAGCCGCAGTGTCCTTTGCTCTACGAGCTGAGACTCAAGACAGGACTGCAAACCTTGGCAAACTATAGTTGCCATCTTAACAAGTAAAATGATACCTAACTATGACAAATGAAAGGCAAAAAGCAACGAAAGGCCCCGCCACAAGAGTGTAGAGAGGCAGAGGAAAAACAGAGGACGTCAAGCTTTGAGTTTACAATGAAGGGAATTTAGATTCCTGGAGAGAAATAGGAGGAGACAGATAGGAGAAGAGACTGAATATGAATGATAAGTGAGGGCTTGGGTGAGAATTTGTAGTATCCAACAATCACCAGGTGGTATAGCTTGAAGAGAGATGGGGAGCGAGGGGTGGGGGGGGCTTTCTTTTTATAACACAACTTGAAATATTCATTTCTTAATCAGCCACAAACTGAGAAGGAGAATAAATAAATAAAATATGTGGAGAATTATAATATTCTTGTTTTTGACTTAAATTTTAAAAATATAAAATTCATAAAAAATTAAAAGAAAAAAAAAACCATCCCACTATGCTTCTCACATGGGCATGGCATGAATGTAGTTAAAGAGAGAGACAGATAGGGAGTAATAATGCTCCAAAAATTACCAGCTTTGCTATTCCATTTTCTTTGCTTCCAAAAGAAAACCAACAAAAGCCCAGAAACACAAAGGATTCTCTCATATATATTTGTTGATTCTTTGATAGTGATAGGTTTTCATTTTTCTTCCCTCAATTTTTCTCTAAACAGGAAACACACACCATCTATTGTTTTAATGTATGATTCATGTCTCTTCATAGTCAAACCCCTGTTTTTCAAGGAAATAATTTCAACAATTTCAACATACTCCACACCCTTTATCCTATTAATCCACACCATTCATGCTCACTCATTATGCATGAACCATGAGTAATTATTCAATTAATATAAATAACTGTACGATAATTTTATATAGATAAAATTTTTTAAATTTAAAATATTAGCCTTCCATCGAACCGGGACTACTGATCAAATGGGCAGATCAGTTATTTGAGTTTGGGTTAACGTCATCGTTTTATTCTTGGTCTGGAAAATTTTGTGCAAGCATCACTAAAATTGTACAGACATGTTAAAAGCCATCTGAGAAAGAAAGAAGCGATCCTCCTCCACCGCCCTTTTGTTTGTCCACTAGAAAGATTATATCCATCACTTACCCGTTACTATTAAAAAAAATATATGAAAAATATTTAAACTAGTCTGTTTAAAAGTAATATTTGAGCACTGAACCAGAGGAAGCATAAACCATGTGGATAGGCCACAAGTGGGGTGTCCTAAAATGTTAAACTAGCTCCTTTGCTGGAAAAGTTGCGGCTGTATTTTATTGAGAGGATGAAGGGAGCTCGTGGGTGAGAGTTGCCAAGTTTAGAAATTAAGGATTCGTTGCACCAGTTAGAGTAAAAGAGTGCAACTGGGTCACCATTCACCATCACTGGCTACCACCATGCATGCATCATTGCAACATGTAACCTCCACTGTGTTGCATGCTTTTCCACCTCGTCATTCTGCGATTACACATGAATGGCCATTGGTCAAAAAAGAAGGTTGGCAAACTTTTTTTTTTTTTTTTTCTCTGGCAATTCTTTGAATTGGGTCAGTCTAGGGTAATTCAAAAAATATTTTTTGGTGAATATTATAATAAATATTTTTATTCATTCTTTTATTAATTAGAGTTTATTAAAGCACTGCCATAATAAAATTGTGTAAATCTTAAAATGTAATAATAAGTAGTGATTTAGAATACAAAAGCATGAAAGATGATAAGACTAGTAAGTAGAATAAATAAAATTCAAATAATTATATTTTAAATTCATAATAATGGAATCCAAATAAACATTTTCCAATAATATGGAGTATTAATTAAGTATTAATTTCTTTTTTTTTCTGATAAATTCTCACTTTTATAGATAATGACTGATGCTGACTGTCGTGCGGCTAATTAAATATCTAAAACTTGCCCAATTAAACCGACCAGTAGTGGGAATAGAATGGATATATATAAACCAAAGCACAACAAAACTACAGCATATGTTTATATAAAAAGATCATTAGTGTAATATGTCATATTCCATCATGTTTAATTATTTCATTTCTTTTCTTTTTCTTGTGGGCATATCAAAAGTTGGTCTGAGTGCTTCACATTCTCATTTAATTGATTTACTCAATTACCACCCAATCACCTGTCGTATTTTCAAATTTTAATTTAAAAAAAAATAACAAAATCTTAATTTCACAATAATTTAAGAGGAATAATATAGCAATTATCAGAGTTTTAAATTAATTTTTAAGATAAATTTATCTAAATTTAATATAATATTTGAGTTTTCTATTTAATATTAAACTTCTTATAAGTATTTTATGTTTTAATTTTGATACAAATTTAACAGTGAGTTAAATAATAATTTTTTCTCAATTATTAATATGTTTGGGATTTGAAACTTAGAAAAGTAATTTGATTTATTAAAGAAATCAATGAGTTAGAGATTAGTTTAAAGAGATGTAAATATCTACGGAGAATAATAAAATTGGATGTTATGTTTGAAAAAATTAAGATTTTATGAGATACAAAATAGTGATTTTTGTAAGGTGAGACCGAGAGCATGTTAGAATTCTATAGGAGTATATATATATTTTTGGTCATATTAAATACCTCTATAATACGTTTCATCAGATTGATAAAAATATCTTTTACTGATTTTTCAGACAGTTTACTAATGGTAAGTAATTAACTAATAAATGTTGAGCTGAACAATTTATATATTATCTGTCGCACATGTTATTTCAGTTCTATTTATAGCATACACATTTATGATCTTAAAAGTATATAAAAGAGAAGACTGGATTTATAAGAAATCAATATTTGACCTAAATTCATTTAAATCGTGTTCGATCTACTCGATTTGAATTCTAAAACAATCATTTGACTTAAAATTAAAGGACCGAAACACATCCAAATCGTGCCTATGTGTTATATGTAATCAATTATTAAAAAAATGGGATCAGTCACACAGCGACCTAATTAGTTAAAGAACATATCATCCCTTTTAGCTTTTGATGACCTGAACTCCACATCTCTTGTCAGTGGGAAAGTTCTTGAAAAGCCGATATCCAAGGATCGGAACAGCTAATTAGCAGAGATCCAAAAATATCAATGGAGATAAACAAATACTGCAAATTAACCTGCAACCCTACAAAGCCAGCTAAAAAGAAAACTTGGTAAAAATGGCAGCCTTTGGTAGCTCTAAACGACCATGTTTTTGAAACCTTTCCTAGTACAAAAGCTTCTGTTTGTTAATAAATTTCTGTATAATATACGTGTCAATTAATTTATTTTAGGTTGTTTAAGCCTAAGCCCACTTAATTAGAAATGGGGGAGAGAAAAGAAGTGAATTTTGCATCAGAATCCATCAACTTTTGTTTGATTATGTATATTAATTTATAGTAAGTGATGGAATCTTTAACTAAGAATGCGTCATGTCAAAAGAGAAACTTTGTGTTACCCCTTTATACATATTTTATACAGACTTTACTAAGAAAGACAAGAGAATCCAGTTCATGGCTTACACAAGCATGTCCACATACCACTTTGCCTACCTTTTGACCAATTTAAATTTTTAGTGCCACCTTTTCTTTAATATATTATTCTAATTTATTCTCTCTCAACTTACAAACTACAACAATAAAAAGGAAAAGCCTACGTAATCCATGCAAAGTTGTCATGTAACTAATGGCCATTTTATTGCTTATTAAAATTAATTAACATGGATCGACCTTTTTAAGAGGCAATATTAATTTACAGACAGTGAGTAGTTAGAGGTATACCCTTCTTTTTGACATAATTTATTTTAAAAGAAAAATTCTTTTGTATAAGATTATATATAATTTATTATTTTTTTAACATGAAAATTTTATAAATTAAGAATAAATGATGTTTTTAATTTCAAATAAAAAAATTAATAAAAAAAATAAATTAGATAAATTGAATTTTTATAAAACTTTCTTTATCATCCGATGTTTAAAATGTACTTACTCGATTAATTTAAATTTGCATTGAATAGATCAATTAAAAATTTAAAATATTCTCTTAAATTTTAAAACTACTTTATACTTCTAATTTATTAACTGCTCTCTGGCCGCAGCTATTCAAGAAAAGGTCAAGTTTAAAGAAACGAATCAAGCTCAAAATTCTCGAAGCCCCCCGATAGATTGGTCTAATACTTTCAGTCTTATCCAAGCACGCGAAGCAGGTTGGATCACTCATAAGCCCAAGTCGAGTAGAGAGAAATTTAGCCCGGCGAAGTGACATGAAGAAAGTTAGCAGATCTAGTTATTTTGCAGCCCTGCTTACATATGTGTTAAGGAGAATTAAATGGCCGCCCGGCATAAAGAAAGAGTCTGACATTTCCGTACGTACGGACCTGTATGACAGAAACAGGTAGTACTGTAACAGAGAGACTGTTAAGCATTACTGACAGACAAATTGAAAGGGATAAAAGGAGAGGAATTCCCTCCTCTTCATCTAAGCTCACATAACTACTGTAAATTCATTATTCTGGATGTCAGAACATTATCAACAATTTGGATGAATGGAGTTTATGATGTTTATCCATTTTTAATATATTGTTCCATTATTTACTTTAAGCTAATGAAGTATTTTATTTATAAAAAAAAGAAAAAGTAAGGGGATAATGGGAGTCTCAATTTGGCAAGCATGTGATTAGTAATTCTGCTGGTTGATTAGTATGATGATTAATCAGTAAAGTAAATGAGGAGACTTGTCATATTCATGCTCTAGAAAGTTTCTGCATTTAGGTACCCTGCAAGTGTTAATTTTTTTAATATATATTTTATTTTTTTTTAGATGTTTAATTAATTAAAAGTGACACATTTGAATGTCACTATGAAAGAATAACAGTACTATACATATTATATTGTTGATAAAGGTGAATAGACAAATGGAATAATCTTTCATGGATTAAGGCAAATTGCATGACGATTTAAGAAAACTTGCTGGTTAAGTCTCAAGCAAAAAATGAAAGACATAACCTTGGCCAATAGATAGAATATTTAGAATGAATGTGGCTCAGAAAAAAACTTGGAACATAAACATTATTTTTCAATTTCTTGTCTATGTGACAAGGAAGTATGATAAATAATTAGAAATTATTTATTAGATTGTTGAATTCAAAATAAACTTTCAATCAAAAGCAGTGTTCAACTGTTGGAAGTGTTGATTACGCTTGAATCTTGAAGGGTTGCTATTCTAGCTAGTGGCGTTAATCATGGTAAATTCAGCAATAGTACAAATTAGGTTAATAATTTCTTCTACCAGAGAATGACATTGCTGACCACTTAGAATGTAGAAACATGTTATCCATGTGCCCACTTGAGAATTGTCTCTTACAATATATATGGATCCATATATACTCAAAATAAAATAATTATATATATATTATATAATTAATTAAATTACAGACCATTTTCTTCTCTAACTAATAATTTATTCGTAAACTTACTAATGCGTTCAAGTTGAAAATTAAAAGTAAAATTTATTTTGATTTCATGGATTTGAAGGTAGGATATATTCTTTGAGAAAAAAAAATAGGATATAGTAAAAAATTAAATAACTTTTTTAACAATTCAATTATATTGCATGTAATGCTTGTACAAAAAGTAATCTGGCTAAAGATCCAATAAAACTAATCAAACCAACCACAATTCACAACCCATATCCAATCCACAAGCCAACCCAATTTGAAAAAAAAAAAAAAAATAGAAAAATGAAAGCCCAACCCGCAACTCACCTTTGCCCATGATCCAAACCGACATAGCAGCCACTGAAGCACCGTTCCACTGGTTGTCGACTGAATCCCGCACATTGCAATAGTACCAGAAAGACAGCAGAATCACAGCAATAGAATGCTGGCATGCAACCCAAACAAAGATAAAAAGTCCCTTAGCTAGACAAAAACAGCTCGGAATAAACAAGAAGCACAAAAGGGAAGATGGCACAACAAAACTCAGAGCTATTCATCCTCAAATGGGATAATAATTAACATATGCTCATCATTTTGTCTTTTTCTGCAAACCCTGTCCCTGACTTGCATTTCATCAACCATAATAGAATGACTTGATTTATAATAGTCTACGAGTGACGATAACGTATGCTTCTGGGTTTCTAAGTTTTTTTTAAAGATAAAAAAATATTGGAACATTGAACATGAGACGTTTCAAATTTCAGGAGTAATATTACTGAGAGAAGAAAAAACCTCCCATGCAAGGATAAATTAAAAACCCAACCCAAAAGACGGAACCCATGTTTGAGGCCGTTGTTTCCCGAGCAAATTTTTTAGCCCGTGTGCCAGAGCATTGGATTTCATAGTCTCATGCTGTTAGAACCGGTGATTACTCAGACTCACCTCGCCATGTATAATCAAAGCCCAGGCAGTAGTAGGCCCTTTTATTAGTCTGGTCACTGCAAGTAGACAAAATAGAAAATGACATGACCCGATGCCTCGAATAATCCACTCTTCCCTGCGGTTGTACCGGACCTTCTATCTTCTTCTCGGTTCCCAAATGATCAATGAAAAATTGGATTGTTGCTATTTTAATATTTATTTTAACATTTTATATGTTTATTTTTTTATATTTATTTTTAAATTTTACACAGATTTCATTTTAATGAGATATGCATATATAGTAGTCAAACTTTACTTAAAAAATTTATTACTGTAATATAAAATATTTTAAAATACATATATAAACAAACTTCACGTGCTGATGCGCCTAACATGATTAGGAATATGTGTTTTTTTTAATAGTGGGTTGGAGGTAATAATATGCTTTTTCACTGGACCAAAATAGGCTCGGCCATGAGTAGAAGTACGTTTATTTGCTACTGATTTAATAATATTAATTTAATAATATTTAAGTTTGTATGATTATAAAATGTTCAATTTAAGTTTTAATCGAAATCAAGTGAAAAATTAATATTATGAGAAATAGAAAAACGAATAGAAAAGGTTAGAAGAAAAATAAAAGAAGAAAAGAAAAAAAAAAAAAAGAAAAGAAAGAAGAAATTGTGAGATGCAATGTGCGAGTGCGACCATTTCAAGGCGAGTTTAGCGCAAATGAGAACCCAATCTCTAATCCGTAGAGAGACAAGAGAGGGAAAGAGACGACTATGGCGATGATGCTGCTTGAGAGCACTGTAATTGTCCTCCTTATGCTGCTTTTGATCCTCCTCCTCATCTTCCTTGCCTGCAAACCATGGCGCTTCTTTTTCTCCTCCACTTCTTACACTCTCAAGGTACCTCTCCCCTTCCCCTTCTCTGCTTTTTCTTTCTTATTCAATCCAAGTCTGTTTTCTCCTTTATTTCCTCTTCCGTATTTAGGTTTTTGATCGTCTTGTAATGTCATTTCCTGTTTGGTTGGTAAGAATCCTTGGAAACGAGATAGCACGAAGATAGGGGTTGTATCATGGCTGATTTGCTTGCTGTTCAATCATATATATAGTCATTTGAATTTTTAAAAAGCTAATGGAAGATTGGGAGGCTTTAGTCTTGTTGGATCTTTCTGGTGATTGCATCGGAGCTTGGCATTCCTTTTTTTCCCCTCTCCTTTGATATGTTTTTTCACTTGTTACCGATTGATCTTCTCTGTTTGGATGGTTTTGAGGGGAAGATTTTGGTGTCATACAGCTGAGGTGTCTGGTTTTTATTTATTCCTTTGATAAATAGATTTGATTGACGCAGGAACATATACTTGCAAATATTCAGTAGTTTAAGGAGAATTTGCTTAATTGATGGTAATCAATCCATATCGCTCTGCAATTACCTGTTCGCATCTCATGTTCGAGGTGTTAACGGTTTTTATGCATCATACAGAATTTGTTGTCCTCTCGCTTTGGCATCAAGGGGGTTAAATACTGTTTGAATGAATGAGATTTGATATCCGCGTTATCTAATTTGTCACAATTTATGAATTATCCACTTCATTTTTACAATTCACAGCATGTTTATGTGTGTGGACTGTGGAGAAAGTTTGCATATATTTAATAGCTCCAAAACTCAATTTAGTGGATAAAAGGTGAATAAATTTTAACTACATGTGGGAAGCACTTGACAACTTCTATTCGTTAAATAATTATCAAAAACTGTTCAAGACAATTGTTTTGAAGTAGTCAGGCAGCCAAATGGATTAGATGTTAACAACATTTGTATCAAGGACAAGCACAATATTGCTTTGAAGCTTCCTGGCTCTTATCCAAAGTGTTCTCAGTATTTTAGTTGCATTCTATGCTACTAGGAAGAGGTTTTGACAAATATCCTACATACATAAAATATTATGTTAGAACTTTGTAGTGTTAAAAGCAATAAAATTCTGTCAAAATTTTTTTGAGATATGCACCTTATCCATATTATGCCCGCTATGGATGTAAATTAGGTTTTATTCTTTAAAAGAAGACATTGATAGAACAGGTATTTTTGCACATGTTGCTCTGCATTATTTTTCACAACTCTTAACATCTTCCTTTTTAGGTTGGTGACTTGGATAGGCCCCTTGTTTCAGATGAAGTGGAAAGCAATGATTGGGCAAGAAATTGTGATGTAGAGGGAGCATGTTATCAAAATGAAGGGTCATTGTGTTTGTCCAGGCCTGTTGGACTTGTTCATGAACAAAGGCTTCCTTCTGAATCACCTCATTTGGTCCAAGGTTCTTTTAAAAAAAAAAAATTGTATATACATTTTATTTGTATTTTACTGGTTGAAAAAGCAGATTTGGTCTTTTTTTAGTTGTTGACTTGTTCTTACTTTTCTATTCCAGGAGGTAGTTTGGTTTTAGATGTTTCAGAACCTACAGTGGATGTTTCAGTTGGCCAAACCATATTTCGAAAAGAGCACCTAGCTGAACTGCAGACACATGTTAGACAGGAAGATCAAAGTCCTATAGTGGAACCTGGTCTGCAAAATGATAAAAATTTTCAGGAATTTGTGCCCAAGGTTATCCCTGATCAAAGTAATTTTTTTGTCTTCACATGTGTGAAAGAGGCTAATTCTTGGTAGTCTTATTTGTCCAAATGTGAAAAAACATGTTATTACATTTTTTGTTGGAAGTGCAGGAAGCTGCCTCTCTTTGGAGGTCATTTCTGGTCCTTGTTGTGGGCTCCATTGTTCTATTCAGTCGACAAGTACTTCAAGGCTTCCATTGACTCTCGGAAGGGTTTCTAGTGACTTGTTGTTGAATGATTCAGAGGTGTCTGGAAAGCATGCAATGATTAACTGGAATATGGATGTAAGTTGCTGCCATTTTGATTTGGTTTTCTGATCTTTGCTTAGCATTGTGCAGTTACTATATTGATATCTACTTTTGTTTCAGAAGAAAAAATGGGAGCTGGTAGACATGGGCAGCCTAAATGGAACACTTTTGAATTCACGGCCTATTAATCATCCAGATTCTGGAAGTAGGCACTGGAGTGACCCAATTGAGCTGACAAATGGAGACATATTAACACTTGGCACAACTTCAAGTGTACATGTAAGTTTACCAAGTTATAGCTTGACGAGCATGCATTTTAATTATGGTAATAGATTTTATAGACAATTTGAGTTGTCCACAATCAGCTGAATTCTTTTCTAGGATCATAAATTCTTAGGATGCCTTGTACCTTTGTAAAACTTTTCCACGTTTGACAAGTTTGAAACATATATTGATACTGAAATTTAGGATTCATAAGTTTCTTATTTCAAAAAGAACTTCTGATTATGTTTCATGTAGTATAAACAAGTGGGTCTTATCATTTTCTGTTTTCATGCATTTATTTTTATTGATATTTTTACCTAAACCTAGCAAAACTATGACAGAGACAATTAGCTTTTTTGTACAGTTGACTTCACATTTGCTAGCTGATGCCTTCATATATATATGTGTGTGTGATTTTTTGTAGGTTCAAATTACATCTACAGCCGAGAACGAGATGCCTTTTGGGGTAGGTATGACATCAGACCCCATGTCTATGCGTCGAGGTGGAAAGAAGCTTGCGATGGAAGATGTGTGCTATTATCAATGGCCCCTACCTGGCATTGAACAGGTTTTAGAATTTTTAAGTTCTGCATTGAAATGAAGATGCAATATGTTTACTTGAAACAAATTACGCAACCTAATTCCTTATCTTGCAGTTTGGAGTGTTTGGTATTTGCGACGGGCATGGTGGCATAGCAGCTGCCAAGTCTGCTAGCAAGTTAGTATTCTAAGCTTAGTTTTAAAGTTCTACCTTGTTGTGGAGTGAAATCTTGCTTCTTTATCTACCATATCTTGAACAACAAAAACAAACACTTTTAACAATTATTGTTGATATTCTCCCAAAAAAGTCACTGTAATTTGGCCGTGATTTATTTAAAGTTTAAGTTCTGAAATAGAAAATTTTCCCTGTTGCATAATTCCATGTAATTTTCTATTTCTATTGTTTCTCCATTACACTGACTTATGATGCACTTTCCTATTCTTAGAATAAAAAGATATACATAGTGATGTGATGTTATGCATTGACTGTTTAGGAGTGAGTATTATTAATATTGCATTTTATCCAATTGAATCCACTATCTTCATCTATTTTTATTTCGTGCTTGTGTTGGTGGGTGATTTAGTAATTATTGTTAGATCATTTTCTTTATTCCAGAATGCTACCTGAGAAGGTGGCCAATATTTTGTCAGATTCACTAACAAGGGAGAGGGTTTTATCACAATGTGATGCTTCAGAAGTTCTCAGAGTTGCATTTTCTCAAACAGAAGCTTCCATGAATAACTTTTATGAGGTTTCTTCTTGGTCTATCTTTTTCTGTTTGTTGCTGTATTTTTTTCACAATTGTCTATGCTTTATTGAAAAGTTCTTTCTTATTCAATAAAATAGGCAGCAGCAACTCAACCAAGCCACATGTATATGTATTATAATCCACAATTCAACTCCAGTTTATCATGGTTGAATACTAGGGGGTCTTATCGAAGAATAGGGATAGATGAAGATATTAAGAAGAGAGAGTATTAACTCGGTTGGAGTACTCTGCAAACCTTTATTTGGTTCATGTTTTGTTTCTTCCCTTATTTTCTTTTCTCATTGCTATTACTTTCAATTGAAAACTTCACAACAAGAAGATAATCCTTGTCTTTTTTTTTGTCGCATTTAGTTTTATTTGGTGCATTGCAATGTACCATGAACTAATGCCTGGCCTTTCTCCAATATTTGAGATTGAACCATATAAAACATATATAATAATATATGGTGAGAGTCAAAATATAAGAAAGCTGTGCCAATGTTGTGCCTGGGACGAGGTGCCTAGGCTAGTCAATCTAAGTGTGCACCTCCGGTAGGTCACCTACCTAACGGTTGAGCATTTGGTCGGTTCCGAACCGAACCGATATATAAAGAATAACCGAATCAAAATGAACCGATGTTTATTGGTTCGTTTAACTGAAAACTGAAAAAATAATTAGAAAACCAGAGGTGGGATATCTCTGGCTCTGTAATAGGTTCTCAAAACTCAAACCCATCCCATCATCATCCTTACTCAGCAGATCTGTCAGTTTTATAGTGTGTTCTAAAGTTCTATCCTGGTTCATTTAATATGCTATTGGTTTTCTTTACATTTTTTTACAAGCAGTACCATAAGAAAGTATTATTATTTCTAATTAATTTTAATAAACTGCTATGAAAATTTTACCGTTTTAACATCACAACAACGAATTTGCAGGGTTGTACTGCAACTGTGCTTCTGGTTTGGGCTGACAGTGATGAAAATTTCTTTGCACAGTGTGCCAATCTTGGGGATTCAGCTTGTGTTATGAAGTATGTTTTAGTTTCTTATTTTATATTTCTCTCTGATAGACTGCAAGAAAGAAAGGGAATGTGAGATAAGAGTATATGGTAGACAAACTGGCAGATGCTGATCAGTTTTTAAGGAATGGTGATGGCTATTAGGTTCATCAGTACTTTTCTGAATATAATATCTATTAAGAAGGGTAGTCTTGTAACAATAATACTATTCCAAGGTTAAAAAAAAGAAAGAGGCTACTTACTATCACAGTGCTGAAGTCTTATTGATGTATATCAGCGAAAGTTTTCACTGTTAGAGTTGGACAAATAGGCAGCTAAGTAGCAAGTTATATGATCTGCAACTTTAACACAATTGGTGGTGTATAAAAAACATTCTAGTGTTGAACGACTATTACGCCTATCAACTATGGTATTGCCATGTCGGTTGTCCTGGTTGTTATTTTTTAAATATTTCCTTGCTAATTTTGATCATCATGATTCTTGTGGCTATCTAAAATGAAAGTTTTTATGTAACTAGTTCTTTAATACCATATTTACAGCTGGATGTGATTTTCAGTGTCGATGGAAAGCAGATTAAGATGACAGAAGACCATAGAGTAACTAGTTATTCTGAAAGACTTCGAATCAGTGAAATAGGAGAACCATTGAAAGATGGGGATACACGTCTTTGTGGTAAGTAGGGGAAAAGCTGAGAAAAACTAATTATTTTGGAAGACTGAGAATCAATGTCCCCAAGTTGATAATGACTTCTTGTTCTCTTCCCATTTTTCAGGCTTGAACCTTGCGCGGATGCTTGGAGACAAATTTCTGAAGCAGCAGGATGCCCGATTCAGTTCAGAACCCTACATAAGTGAAGCTGTACATATACATCAAGCAAGTAGAACTTTTGCACTGTTGGCAAGGTGATTATGTTTGTGATTAATATCCTTGCCTCAGCAATAAGCGACATTCTTATCAGTTTGTGATTTATTTGGTTCATGCTCCTTTGACCTGCTCTGGTGGTTTAAGCTGCTAAAAATAGATGATGTGACCATCTATTTGTTGGTTATTTACAAATGCCTGGATTCTGTAAACATTGCAGTGATGGCTTTTGGGATGTCGTTAGTGTTAAGAAGGCAGTTCAGCTTGTAGTTCAGGTGAATCATTTTCTGTAAAAGCAATTAACATCCATTGCGAATTTCTTTAAGCTTTAGTTTCATGGCGTTCTATAAGCTTCTGATCTTTTATTTACACAGATGAAGGAGAGAGACTCTACACGTGGGGAGAATCCTGCTGAGATGGTAGCTAATTTTCTGTTGAGCGAGGCTAGAACGCTGCGGACAAAGGATAACACCTCCATAATTTTCGTGGATTTTAACAGAATCTAGGATATCTTGTAAAGCTGTGTCCTAATGTAAATTAATAGTTTTTAGTTTACAGTTATCTTCATCTCTCTTTCTCTCTCTCTCTCCTCCAAGTGCTCCGTTTTCGCCAGTGTCATTTGCCTAGTGGTACTAGCCTTAAATGGATTACTCTGCGAAAGCTCGGAATGCAAATTTGGGATTAACCATTCAAATTGTGGAGGTTGGTTCTTAAATAGGTATAGAGGATGCAATAGCACATATTTAAGAAAGGACGAGTTAGGAGAAGATTTGCAAATGCGAATGCGTGAATTTGACCGACTAATGTTTCGATTACTGATCAAAGACACTGCTGTACTATTGAATACTAAGACGCGTGGGAATGAAATGGAATGGCACGTGGAATCCAAGTTGAAATCCGTGGAATCCAAGTTGAAATCCATTGTCGTATTCATCACTGTTTTAGGACGAATGACTTGGAATTTCTTCAGGATTGTTACATAAGAGGTTTAAGCTAATTAAAGTTCATGAAATTAAAGAACTATAAATATGAGAATTTTTATTATGCTACTTCGTGAAAATTAAATTACTTCAAACAAAAATATAATTGGAGGCGCCAATAAAAAGAAGAGGGGAAAAATTTTAGGGGCACGCGATTTGCTTAAGCCGCTTCTTTAAGTTGTAACAGCCAACAGTAGGCAAAATTCCTCAAGCTCCTCATAAAACCTCTGCGAAAACCGTCAAACGCTCGTTCTTAAACCCAAGCAGAAAAAAGGAATGGGGAAGAAGAAGAAAAGAGCAGAAATAGATGCTGAGGCAGAAGCGGAGAGAAACAAGCTTGAGTTCGAGGAGCTCATTAATGGCGATTCTCATACGAAGATGAAGAAGAAAAAGAAAAAGAAGGAAAGAAATGAGACTGAGAAAGAAGTGAACCAAGCGAAGGGCAAACCTACAGTGAGCATCGCCGTCCCCGGTTCCATTATTGATAACGCTCAATCTCTAGAACTCGCTACCAGAGTAATAATACTCTCTTGCACTCTTTATTCACTGTTCCTTACTTACAATCAATTATTATACCATTTTCCTTCCCCCTTTTTTTTTTCAGTTGGCTGGTCAGATTGCTCGCGCCGCGACCATATTTCGGATCGATGAGGTCTTTGCTGTGTTTCAATCCTCTCACTTATTTCTTAAATTAAGAAATCGAGTTGTTTATGCATAAATGCTTTCGATTGCAATTAGTGTAAATGCTCGTGAAGAGTAGCTTTTAACTTTATAATTTGAGCAGGTGGTGGTGTTTGACAATAAAAGTAGTTCGGTGAATGAGGATCCCACTATCAACACTGGAAACAAACCTGATGATACTGAGAGTGGTGCGGCTTTTCTCATAAGGATCTTGCGCTATCTCGAGACTCCACAGTATCTAAGAAAAGCCCTATTTCCGAAGCTTAATAGCCTGAGGTTTGTGGTGAGGGACCAACTGATTGATCAACTTGTATTTTCTTTTGCTTCGGAGTTTTATTTTGGTGATCAATGAACTGAGAAGTTGTTTATCACTGTTCCAACTCTAATTCCTTTTTCACAGGGTTTGTTGCCTCCTCTTGATGCTCCACACCATTTGCGCAAGCATGAGTGGGCTTCCTATCGGGAGGGTATGCTTTTGGTACTTCTATACTGTAACTTTGTTTTGTGAGCAGTGATGTCTGTATTTGAGTTTGTTTGTCATTCCATTTTGGTTCAACCTTTTTAACTTCTTATAATAAATTTATAGGTGTCACTTTAAATGAAAAAGCTCCAAACTCTCAGGGAACATTAGTTGACGTGGGTTTGAGTAAGGTAACAATCTAGTGGACTTCAATACAAATTAGTTTAGTTTATCTCCTTTATATTTACAAAAGGTATTGTGGTATCTATTGTATTTCATATGATTGATATTAATAATGTAATTGCTGAGTTTAGCTAATGTGATATTGGTACCTCTATTGATTTCCCTCGTTCAAAATATCAAGCTTTGCATGATTTCTTGGTGGCAATTTTCTTTTACAAGAGTGAGGTCCCCTCTCTTGATCTCTGCTAATCATAAGTTCATATGGTTCTCCTTTTCTTTGGCGATTTAACCTGTGAATTTATTGGAAATTGGAGCTTAATTTTGATAGATGAGGATGTTGGTGCTAGTAAGCTTCTAATAGCTTCAATTTCTTATCTTCTACTTAAGACATTGCCACTTGTGGCAACAGTTCCCACACATAAACTCAACTAATTGGCAAGAGTCTGCATCATTATTTCTCTGTGCTGGTACTGGTAGTTTTTATTGCATTTCCATTATGTTATGTGTCTTCATGTATTTCTAAGCTGAATTCCACCATTTTCTGCAGTATGACTATCATTTATTTTGGCATATCAAAGCATAATCTCATGATGATGCCCCTTTTTGTTTTTAATTTCTCTGTTCCCAGCATCATGTCTGCTGCATATAAATATCTGCTGTCAATTTATTTGGCGTCAATTTTATGATTTTTCCTTTGAAGTCTATATTTGCCAGAGTCTAGTAAATTTTTTTTTACACATTGGAAACTGAATTATGCAGAATGTTGTAATTGATCAAGTTCTTGAGTCTGGCATTAGAGTAACTGTGGCAATGGGAACCAACCGCAATTTGGATCCTGGTAATAATTTTGTATTCCTTTTTTTCTTTTTCTGATTTTAGTGTTTCTCAGCTGATTATTGAAAGATGTAAGATAAATTTATCACATTAAATATTGCTGCTTGTTCATTTCTAAAAAATTATAGGCCCAATTCAAATATTCTTTTTTCCCCTTTTTATCTTCTTCCTAGAATAACATTCTTTTTTTTTAATATATTGGATATTGGCATGTTTTCAGTTTACTTTTTAATGGAACATTGTGCATGCAGAAAAATTGATCTCCACTCATGAAGTTCATGAACTTATCTTGCATGTCTAGATTTACCACGCCAGGTTGTATCAGTGTCCAAACCTAAAGAGGAAGCAGGAATGTATTGGGGTTATAGAGTGCGGTATGCTTCAAATATCAGCTCAGTATTTAATGAGTGCCCATACAAGGTATCAGTACTTCTATCCTATGGTTTTGCATTTAAGAGCCATATATAGTTTTTGTTGACAATTTACAGAAGACCTTCATCAACTTCTATCATGTTAAGTACAGGGTGGCTATGATTATTTGATTGGTACCTCAGAGCATGGTCAGATTATTAACTCATCTGAGCTTTCTTTGCCAATTTTCAGGTATTATTTTTTCGCTGTTAGAACCTTAATATAACTTTCCCTATGGCAAGGGCCATGGGCTATCAGAGTATACTATTTCTTTTTCTCTTTTTGGAATCTCTATCATGGCATCTCTTTTTGTTCCTTGTATGTCTAGCCCTAAGCTTAGGACTTAGTTTGGTGTAACAGTATGCAATTAGTGGGTAGAGGTAGTGACTGCATTTAGCACACCCTTATATCCAAATTTGGTCATCTTCTTTTTATAATTAAGTGATAAAGCATTTATTGATTGCTCTGATTTGTAATATTTGCAAGGCATTTGTTGATTGCTTTTGGTGGCCTTGCTGGGTTGGAAGAAAGTATTGAAGAAGACAGTAGTTTAAAGGTACTTCCTGTTTGGCAAACCCTGTTATTATTGAAAAATTGTTTGGTTCCAGTTTTGGATCTGTTTGCCAGTAATGCGTTTACTAGAAATGCAACCATTTCATTTCTTTTCTTTTCCCTTTCATTTTTTTTTTCTCTTGTAAATATGCAGGTCATCTTTTTTTCGTTTTATGTGATTCTGACATCTTAAAAATGTTATTTAAGAATAAAATCAATTCTTGCACATATATATGTTTATCCATGTTCGGCTTTATTTATCAACTTGTTCATGCTTTTGCAACTGCTTAAGCTAAAAGCAAAACAGAATTATTGAATCATGGCTATGGTGTTTCTTCTTGAAGGGTAAAATTGTTCGAGAGGTGTTTGATTCGTACTTGAATACCTGTCCTCATCAAGGAAGTCGAACAATCCGAACAGAGGTTGTAATTTTATGTTATATCATTTTCTATTTACCATACATAAATTGTATCTGCTAAATGATATGCATGATTTCAATTTGTCTTTTGAAACAGGAAGCAATTTTCATCTCGCTTCAATATTTCCAAGAACCCATCAACCAAGCATCGCAAAGAATTCAATGCTAATGTTAGTCTGTGGTGGGCTAAAATTAGTCTCGATTCACAAACGTCTGGATGTGGTTGCTGACTATAGGAACGACATCCATCAAATAGCATGCTTAGGATTGTATGTTTTTCATTATTTAGCCTGCTTTTTTAACCTGAAAGTTTGTGTAATTTTCAAAGGATTTTATTTTAATATATTTTCTGGAAGTTTAATGATGAATATGTTAAATATCTGTGGTTCTGTTTAAATCTGCATCGAGAACATGCTGGATGAGACTGCAGGTTTGTCCTTCCAACCGATGTTCATGTAGATGTTGAGAACAACAATATGATATGTGTTTTAGTGCCTGTAGGCACTTAGTTTGATGGTCAAAACTGGCTTTCGGGAAAAAGAAAAATTGCTTAATTAGCCAGCCGTTTACTTGTTAACTCAAATCTTTTACCCGGAGATGAGAAGTATAAAACATCACTCCTTGAAAAGAGAAGATCTAGGTGAACTCTGATGTTAATTAGTTGAATGTAGTACGCCAAATGTGGCCACATCTCCCCCTATAGCCGCAAGAGCCATATCGGAAATTGGGGCTAAGACTGTGAATTACAAACACAAGCTGTCTAAAGTTGCTAATACCTTCGGGGTTCAGACATGAGACATCCCAATCGCAGGCCTTGTCAGTTTAAATTTTTATATTTACTTTTGCCATTTTGGAGTTTCCTAAAATCAAGGTTTTCAAGGAGCAATTAGTTTCATACATCTATTTTTCTAGCATTCACTGATAATGATAATGATAAGATTTTATCATAAATTATTCATCTTCAATTATAATAAAGTCTCCTCATCATCTTCATAAATAAGACCTTTTAACGGCAAAAATAATTAGTAATAAATAAGACCTTTTAACGGGAAAAATAATTAGTAATTTAGTAATTAATAATAATTGCATATGAGTAAATTTAAAAAATTTTAGATTTTATTTTTTTTATTCTCAATTAAAAAAAAAACAAAAACAATTAAAATTGTTTAATTATCAGAGCGAAAGTGGGTTTATTGGACAGATAATTATCGAATTCAACATTGCAATTACATTTTTAATATAAAAAAATTATTTAATTTTATACTATTGTTTAAAAATTATTTAGATAAATATGAATAAAAGTAAATTATAAAAAATTACAAAAATTTTGTTTATAAAAGGTAAAGATAGTTCGAAATCTAAAGAAGAACACAGAAGTAGTTAATATCCAAAATAAATATATATGGTTGGCCAGTTGGCCAAATGATTAATGAAGAAGACAAATATGATAAATAGAAAAGAATAATATGAAAAAGACAACGATATGCATGATTAACTCGAAAATTATTTAAAGAGATAACAAAAAAAAAAGGTAATTCATCACTATAGAATTCAATAAATTTAAATTGATATTAATTTAATTAAATTTTAAATTAGTTTTATATTAATATAATCTTAATCCTTTCCTCTCAAAAAATAACTTTACAACTTCTATGTTTATATGGTTTAAGAAAATGTAACCTATATATAATTAAATTAATAATTTTTTACCCACTTATTAATTAAATAATTCATGTTACTCGATTTTTTAAAATTAATAAATTTATTTTTTAATATATAAAAAAAGATATCATAATAATTTTAATTAAAAAATAAAATAACCTAATTTAAAATGAATAAAAATGGACTCATTGTGGGACGAGATAACTTTTCTCTCAATTCAATAAGCGTCGAGAAATGTACTTAAAATATATATGGAGTGTCAGATAAGATAAAAGAAGAAAAAACGATTATTTTTCTTTGTTGTAACTTAATTTTTACCACTTAATATATCATTTTGGGAAGAGCGTGAATGAAAAATAGATTTTATTTTTGAAATTGGTAAAAAATTTTTTTTTTTTTTATGTAGATTCAGTCTGTAATAAATTAAAAATAAAAAATAATTTTTTTATGCATATCCTACTAAAATTATTGTCTCATTTCTTTGTTTGGATTGTGTAAATATTTATCGTTGATCCTCGAGGGTTTGAGATCCTCGATGATTAGTAGCTAATAAAATTATTAAACATTGTAAAATTTATTGAAAGCAAGTATTGTGCTTGGTGAAAGATCGGCTAGAATTTTCTTTATTTGTAAGGTTGTCACGATTAAATTAAGTTGTATAGAAAATAAATAGAGTAAAATAACCAAATTCCTCTTATTTTCCTTACTTTCCTTCTATCAACACTGGGTATTAATTTGTGTTTTGGCCCTTACTTTCATTGCCTCTGCAATAACATCATTTTTTTAGAAAAAAATTCATTTATCACATTTTATATAAATTAAAGTATTAATATAGTTAAATTAATAATTGTTAATGTATTTATATTCATATTGCACATCAAAAAATAAATAATTCATGTATTTAAAATTATTTTTAAAATTAATAAGTTTTTTTAATAAATATTAATATGAATTTATTAGAAATTAATAAATGAATTAATATTTTAAATGGAAGATTATTAACCAAAGCAGTCTCATCGTCTCTTATAACAAATGCATAGAAGCTGAAGTATCAGAGTCTCGATTGTATTCTCTCGGTGGTGCGTATGAAGAAGATGCTTTCAGGGTGGCTACGGAGATTGATTTTCCTCCGCCCAGAGGAAAATCTTTGGAGATCAAGACTGGTTGCTGCCATGGTATGCTCTGTGTATCCATTGAAGATGATAACTCCCTTGTCTTATGGAATCCATCTATAGGCATCTGTCGCGGAGTATGTGGGCTTGGATTCGATCCGAGCATGGATGATTACAAAGTGGTGAGTTTCTGTGAAAAACATTTTTTTTTTTTTCAGTGAAAAGGAACGAGTGGAGAAATCTTGGTAAGTTAGCTTACTATCTTTTCTACGAGGGGGTTCCTGCAAATGGATGCCTTTACTGGGCTGCTGGTAAGAACCACAACTTTGCAGACCGAATTTTACGTCTCAATCTATCAGATGAAACGTTCATGGAGGTTCCTCGTCCTCCTCGTGTTTCATCCATTTCTCCACCTATTTAGTATCGAGGAGATGGGATGGGGATTTCTATGTACCAGATGAATTTTACTTGCTGTCTCGTCATCAAACTTATTATCGCTTGCTTCCAAAATGCTTCACCAAAAATGGTAAACTTGTGGTCTCTGTGAGACGCAAGAGGTTTGTAATGTACGATGGACGCAGGTATCAGGAACTTCACATTCAAGGACTCGGAGATTGCCGCTATGAGAAGGCTATTGTCTACACTGAGAGCCTGATTTCACCTGGCAGCATTCGTGGGATGAATGATATGGACTAAGCTTTGCAGCCTAATATGTGCTATAGTTTTCAATATACTAGTCTCCTTTGTCTTTGACAATTATAGGAGGTTTATTCTATGTTCCCCCTTTAGTTGTGAAGATGCAAAAGTTGACCAAATGTGGGAGATGTCTTAGCATCATCTCTCTTTCCTATGTAAGAGCCTGTTTCAACCAGTAGCTACTATGGGTATACTGCCTTTTAATAACCTAAACAATGTCCCCAGAGATTTATCAGAAGGGGAATGTTCAATTAAGTATGATATTTTATTTTTCTTATTTTACGTAAAACACGTGTGTTTATGTTTGAAACATACGCCATTTAAGTTTTATCTTAAATATATTTATAAAATATGCAAATTCTATTACCAACGTGAAATGATTATATATAATGATAACGTTATATTTATAATCTATTATTCACTAAATTATAAAATTAAGTTATTTTAATTATAAAATTATATTATAAGAGTTAAATATAATTAATTTATGAGTATAAGAAGCTAAATTTATTATTAGTAGTAGTAGTAATGGAAGCCAATTCTAGAAATTTTATTAATATACTTTTTAAAAAAATTTAAAAATTATCACTAATATTAATTGGTTTCATTCTTCTTAAATATTTCTTATTTACAATTATAAAGTAATGGATTATATAATTATATTATTAATTTTATCTACAAATAAAATTAATTACACAAAATGATGTTCATTATTTAAATGTTATAGTGAACTATTATACCTAAATTTGGTTCATAGTGAATTGAAGATATAAATAATTAAGTTGGTTTTATTTCATATAACTTTTTGAGAAATATTTTATTTATTCTTTATTGATATGTTTTTATTTTTTATATATTAAAAAATTAAATAAAATTTATTATTTTAACTGTATTATATATATCCTATGAAAAAATATATGGAATATGAAAAGGTCTCAGAGATTAGAGGGTAATGGGAGTACAAGAAAACTATAGGGGCATAATGGCTATAAAAATATACATATGGGGTAAATTTGTGAATTAAAAAACTATAAAAGACGCGTTTGGTGAAAACAAATACAAGGAAATAACACCCCACCGTAATTCCACTCATTCTGCGTTTTGGTTTTGTGGTATAAGCGAGAGAAGAGAGAGAAAAACGCCGAAGAGAAGGTTTTTCCCAAAGCGAAAGATAGAAGCGAATTAGGGAGCCAGCGAAAGTAGTCTATGTTTTATATCCTTTAATCCTATTCATAACTAATCCCATTTAAAAAACGACCGTTGAAATCATTCCCGCCATGGTCGACCTCCACCCGCATCAGCTCCGCCAGGAGCCACAACCCTCTTCAGACCACTTAGAGAAGACAAAGTCTCTGATATGTGCCCTTAACCTCGTCTCTCGTGACCTCCCTCTTCCTCCTGACCTCTTCAACACCGTCTACTCCATCTACTCCAGTGCTCAAAGTGACGATGATGGTACTCTCGACGGTGCGGCCCACGATGGGAACGAACTGGTACGTGTTCTAGGGATACCCTTTTGCTCCATTGCTTTTTCGCTTCTGGGATTTGTCTATTGAATGGGGGGTTTGAGGTTTAGTTCGGAGTAATTTCTGAATTTGAGGGGTTTGGCGGCGTCCTTGGGATACCCTTTTCTGAATTGCTTTTTTGTTTTTCGGATTCTGGGGTTTCTATGAGAAATTTAAGATCTTAGCTCTGGGATTTTCTCTCGTGTGTGGAAAATTTTGAGTTTATTAGGATTGTTCAGCGATGATAATTATTGTGAACTTTGGTTTCGGATTTGTCTGTGCATCGGTTCTTTTTGTGCTTGTTTTATGGTACATATGTGATATTATTAGGGATTCGTGGAGTCATGTCACACCCTTTTTCTCAATTCAATTTATGCAGTGAAGAGGGAATAGTGAAAATTTTTGGTTTCTTCGAGGTTGATGGCTTCTATTTGTTGTTGATAATTGTTAAATGCCATTCTATATATTTGTAATGCTACATTTGATTCTAACTAGCTTCTGAAGCCTATGCATTAAATTTTTTTTAGTGGAGATTTAGAAATTATTGTATATTTAATTAGGTCTTATCTTTATATGTTATAGTTAATCTAATTATTCAAATATAATTTTGATCTAATTATTAACTCAAATGCAATAAAATAAAATAATTAAGGATGTATATGGTATAGTATAAAAATTTAATATAACATAGATATTTATATGAATTTATAAATTTAATGTCTTACTTCTTTCACACTTGTACTCTTGTATAATCCTAAAAAAAATATAATAAATATTAAAAAGCTAAACCTAGCTTGCATTGTTTAAGAGTTTACAGCCTGCAAATTTTCAATATTATTATAATTAAATAATAAATCATGTGTCGTTGAAAAAGAGATAACATGAAGCAAGCTGAGCTTTCCCAGGAGATATGTTTATCATGTGGCTTTCTAAATTGTACCTATTTTACTTTTAATGCTATTATACTTTATTTAATATACTTTAATCCAGTGATATATGCGTGTAGAAATTATTATTACGAATACATTAAAATTAATTATAGAAAAGTAATGAGAAAGAGATATACTGAATATAATGAGTATGATAATGGATAAAAAAAAGTAAGTATTTGCTTGTAAATGCAATAAAACATGAATAGTTATTTAAATATATATTTGTATGTAAATATAATAAAATGGTAAAAAATAAATTTTTGATATTTTATATATTAAAAAATGTCCCTCTAATATGTATTTGAATCAAAATAATAATAATGTTAAAATTATAAAAAATATAACATGAGAATTATGCTTATTAAAGATAAAACGGACGACATCAAATGAAAATCTTTGTTATAATTACTATGTGTATTGATTGTGTGTAAATGATTTTTTTAGTTTTATTTTTTATATTATGTACGACATCAAATGAAAATCTTTGTTATAATTACTATGTGTATTGATTGTGTGTGAATGATTTTTTTTAGTTTTATTTTTTATATTATGTACATGATTTTTTAAATTACTCCTTTAGAGAACAATTTAAATCCAGAGTCAATTAAGATTTTCATAAAAAAAAATTTATCATCCATTAACCTAATATGTATTCATGACTCAAATTAATTAAAGAAACCTATATCTTATCAAATTTATGTCATATTTCAAATTTTTACTTCCAAAAGCAAAGTTTTTTTTTTCCTGAGAAGTTTCCTTGTTTGTTCTTTTTCTTTAATAATCATCCTCTTGGTGTTTTTAGTTTGAACTTCATATTGACATAGGTCTTTGTTTTTTGATTCTTGTCTTTGATTTATATTTGGTATGTTATTTAACTTTTATGCAGCAAGAGGACCTGGGGATTCCTACGGGCGGAGACTTGATGACTGACCTTGAGGATGCACTATTAAAGCAAAGGCCTAATTGCACGTCAGGTTTTGTATTGGGGGAATCAAGGGAAAAGCGATATCAAGGTCATATTCTGCATCGGGTACATGAACTTGAAGGTTGTCATCTTTCATAAAGGATTATCTTCTGGCAATTTTTTTTAATGGAATATTTGATGAGGGGAAATCTCAATTTGTTCCTTTTGCCCATTCATGGAGCAATAATCTGTGAATGCTTGTTTAGCTAAAAGATGCACATATATAGTAGTAGAGATTTAATGGTTTTGTAATGATGATTTTGCCAATTAGATAGTCTAATTTTCCATATATATATATATATACATACATGTATGTATATGTCTGTTTAGATTAATTTAGATTATGGTTTAGATGACCTTAGAAAAGACTACTAAAAAATATATGTGTTTTGTGTCAGAACTGCCTTCAACCAGAGGCGAGGACCTGCAGACCAAGTGCTTACTTGAACTTTATGGACTAAAGGTAAACTTGATTTATTAAAATTGCTGGTATAAAGTACTCGTGCATTTTTATTTGAGAGTAAAAGCTGTCGTCTGAATTGATGACAAGACAGCATTTGGTTGTTCTACAGTGGAATGATATTTCTCCTAGAAACTTGTTGCTTAATTGGATGAGAATCAATTTTTTATCTAAAGCAGAAATCTTTTTCTCCCCTTTCTAGAAACATGATGCACTTTATTGCTGATTCTTGGGATATGGAGAAGTTTTTGAGAGCCTGTAAAACAAACCTAAATGTAGCTAAATTACAAATTACTAATTTCCTTTTTGGTGTTTTGCTGAATTCATTTCCAAAGCAGCTTTTTGGTCGATTTTAGCAGATGATTTTTTTTTTTTTTTTTCCTTTGGGGATTGAGGGATGACATTTGCTTTGTCCTTGTGGGCAAGGACTTTTCTGGCAGCTAGCAGAGTTGCAGAGGAAAGTACGGTCTGAAGTGAGTTCAGAGTATTGGCTTTACTTGAATTGTGCATCTTCTGATAAACAGTTATTTGACTGGGGTATGATGACATTGCGCCGTCCATTATATGGCGTAGGAGATGCATTTGCCACAGAAGCTGATGATCAATTCAGGAAGAAACGGGATGCGGAGGTTATTCCACTTTCTTCTTCTTCCTCCTTTTTATTCACAGTCACACAAACACATGCTCCTGACTTGCCCTATAATGTAACTCCAGCAATCTGGAAGCTTTCAATAGTAAGATGCATAAAATTACCAACCCAGAAAAAATAAAAACTTTTAATGCTAAATGAGTGTCAAATATGTAGTTGTAGTGGCATCTTGTTTGATGATGTAATGAAAAAAAAATTGATGCAGAGGCTTTCGAGGTTAGAAGAAGAAGAAAGGAACCAAATAGAGACTAGAAAGAGAAAATTTTTTGCTGAAATACTTAATGCAGTTCGAGAGTTCCAATTGCAAGTTCAGGCTGCTCTTAAGCGCAGGAAGCAAAGGAATGATGGGATCCAGGTATGTTGTTGCCTCGTTGTTTTTTCATCTCATGCTTATATTACTTTTGCATGAAAAGAATGCTTGACATATTAGATGGATGTCAAAACAGCTATCTGAAATGTATGTGTGAGCAAAAATGAAATCCTATGGGTACCTATGTTGAATAAAAGAGCGGCAGATAATTTCTTATAGTTATTTGGACATGTAGGAATAGATTCATGCACCATTAATTTGAAAAGCAATAACAGAAATCAAAGCAATAATAATCATATACGAGTTGAAGCATCCTTAACTAATGCTAGTATGAAATAATGATGTTTCTTTCTAGGTATCACTGTGTATGGATTAAATAGTATGTTAAACTTTTTGTATATGTTATAGTAGCTTGATTGATCATTACTGTTCTTAGCATAACATATGGGTATTGTAGGCATGGCATGGAAGGCAAAGGCAGCGTGCTACTCGAGCTGAAAAACTGAGGTTCCAAGCCCTGAAGGCGGATGATCAAGAAGCTTATATGAGATTAGTAAAGGAGAGCAAGAATGAGAGACTTACAATGCTTCTTGAAGAGACGAATAAACTCCTTGTTAATTTGGGTGCTGCAGTTCAGCGTCAAAAAGATGTAAAACATTCAGATGGCATTGAATCCTTAGAAGAGTCAGAAGCTGATTCTGAGTTGGATCCTTCAAGAAATGAAAGCCCAGGGGAGACACCTGAGGAAGATGCAGACATCATTGATTCTGATCACAATGATGATACTGGCGATTTACTTGAAGGTCAGCGGCAGTATAACTCAGCCATTCATTCAATTCAGGAGAAGGTAAACACTAAAGCCTAGTTCTCCACATCATTTCAATTTCAAGATTTTTTTGCACGTACTTGTTACTTAATTTCCATGCTTTAAAGTTAGTAATTTGGTATTTCTATGCAGTAAAGCTCTTGACATATACATACTATTTAGTGTGCAAATAACACTTATAGGAACAAGAGTTTATATGTGCTTGCAATTTGAACCTTCTTGATTAAACCTTATATTGACATTTCTATTATGGCAATTTATGTAAGTACTTTGGTCAACCAGTCAATCTTTAAAAATTTTTAACTTGTGGGTATTTCTAAATATAATGGCCTGGATTCAACTATTAAGAATGACCACAAGGATTACGTCCTGATGGACCTGTTTGAGACCCTTTTGAGAGTCTGACTCTGAGACCCTACTTAAGTGAGATCAACCTTGAGTGGTGGCCTTCCCCCCTCTAGTGATTAACGCAACATTAACTGGTATGCATCGTTTTTCCTGTCATTTTCAGTCGGACAACTTTTTTGTATCTTGAATTGGTTGGATGGGCATGATTATTTAATTAAGTCCAGCCTTGAGAGATGAAGCTGTCAAGTTGGAGGCCTATGAATAATGGGTCCATGGCTTGTGATGAGGGTCAATTTAGGAATTTTCGGCGTATTTTGTATATGGGTTTAGGTTGTTAGGTGTTGCATTTAAGCTTTTATACTGATTGGAAATGGTAAAGCCCCGTTTTGCAGTGAGGTTCTAAATCAAAAGAGGTGGTTTTTAGAAAAAGCAGGATTTCCAGTGCCATTGGAAAAAAAAGTGCTTTTCTCAACAAGCTTTAATGGCAATGCCAAATAAACTCTAAATTATTTTAAGTTTTGAGCATGATTAAAGAAAATATAGCTGTGTCAAAAAAGTTGATTAATAGAAAAAGGCTACATTGTACATTTTCTAGGCAGGTCAGTTCTGACTTCTGAGAGGTTTGATCATTAGAGAAAGAGGGAGAAAAAAATGGGATGAGTTTAGATACTGATTAGCATGATGAAAGAACGAAAATTTAAAGTCGTCAGGGTGTAGTTGGATTGTTGTATCAGCTGAATCTAGAGAAAGAAAGAGAACTTCTGAACAATATTAGAGGGAGAAGAAGAAGAAGAAAGAGGTCATACTTGGGATGCATGTATTTGAATGCAAACAAAAATTGCTTCAGCTTAAATTCCCATGTGGCCAGGTTCAGCATTCTTTTTACCTTATGTAGATTCTTGAAGTTGCAGAAAGTTTATTGCAATCTTCATACTATGGTTAATCTTAGCATCTAACTAAGTTGCATTGTGAATCAGGTAACAGAGCAGCCATCCATTCTTCAGGGTGGACAATTAAGATCATACCAGTTAGAAGGGCTTCAATGGATGCTTTCTTTGTTCAACAACAATTTAAATGGAATTTTAGCCGACGAAATGGGATTGGGCAAGACAATACAAACTATTTCATTGATTGCTTATCTGAAGGAGAAAAAAGGTGTCTGTGGACCACACTTGATAGTGGCTCCAAAGGCTGTACTACCCAATTGGATCAATGAATTCTCAACCTGGGTTCCTGAGAATGAGTATGTGGAAGGTTTCCTTGATTTACTAGTCTTTCTCAGATTGCAAATGTATTGCGTACATATGCATGCCATGTACCAATTTCTTTGAAAGTGCTCATATTTTTTCTTCCTGACAGGATTAAAGCTATTCTTTATGATGGGCGTCTAGATGAGAGAAAGGCATTAAGAGAACAGTTGTCAAGAGATGGAAACTTTGATGTGTTGATCACACACTATGATCTAATCATGAGAGATAAAGCATTTTTGAAAAAAATACACTGGCTCTACATGATCGTTGATGAAGGGCATCGATTAAAGAATCATGAGTGTGCTCTTGCACGAACTCTTGTCACCGGGTATAGTACTACATTTACACTGTCTTGGATTTGAACTTTAAAGTTCTCATGAAGTGCTTTATTTTTGGTCTTTCAGTCATTTTGATTGAATATCTTGTTCTTTGCTTTGGCATGTAAAATGATGAACCCTGTTCTTGCTTATAGTGTTCCCCCCCCCCCTTTTTTTCAGAACGATAGCAGCTAATTTATCTAAATCAGCTAAGTTGTTCCTCTTTATGTCAGTTATCAAGCTTAATCATGTTACAGGCCCCCCAACCTTAGGCTAAAGCAGTTTTTGGATAGTGAACTGCACTTGCGTTTTAGGGGTTCTGTGGTAATAATGTTCAAGGAGCAATTTATTGCATTTGCAGACTGGCCAAGGACATAGAATATCTTCCTGTTCCACTTCTGCCAGCCTGGATTGTCTGGCAGTATAGGAATCGGGAATTAGGATAGCCGGACTGTTCTCTTTTTTCCCCTTCTGCTTTTTTTTTTTGCTTAAACTTGCATTTCTGAACTTTTTTCTCTTGAAAATAAATGTGAAAAATTTAAATCTTTTTCCCCTTTTCACTTGATACATTCAAATGTATCTACCTAGCATTATGATGATGTTTCCAATTTTATTTGATCATTGATTTTTTTTTCCTTTTACAGATCTAGTTTTAAGGTGTTTTCTTACTTTTCTTAGGGCTCAATAATGTTTTGGATATAATTTTTTCAACAATATTAATAACGCTTTCTGATTAAATTTGACTTGTATGCAGGTACCAGATTCAACGTAGACTTCTACTAACTGGAACTCCAATACAGAATAGCTTACAAGAATTATGGTCCCTGCTTAATTTTCTCCTCCCACATATCTTTAATTCAGTTCAGAACTTTGAGGAGTGGTTCAATGCTCCTTTCGCTGATAGGGGTGATGTTACTCTTACTGATGAGGAGCAGCTGTTGATCATTCGACGCTTGCATCATGTAGATGTTGCTTTTGACCTTTTTGAAAGTCTTCAATATTCTTTTAGGACACAGTTAACTTATCTATCTACTTGATTGTCAGGTTATTAGGCCATTTATATTGAGGAGGAAAAAAGATGAGGTGGAGAAATACCTTCCTGGGAAGTCCCAGGTTATCCTGAAATGTGATATGTCAGCATGGCAGAAAGTATATTACCAACAAGTTACAGAGATGGGCAGAGTTGGCTTACATACTGGTTTGTTGTCTATGTGACTTTTCTCTACATGTTTTCACCTTATTGTATGAAATTAAATTACAAATTTTTATTTATTTGTTTGTTTTTTGTCAAATTTTACACATTTTTATTGGGTGAGCGCAAAGCAGAAAGTTTTGCTATTTTACCACCGAGTGACTTAGCATTTGCCAATTTATGGAACATAACTTTGCTATGCAAACAACAATTTGCAGGCTCTGGGAAATCAAAAAGTCTACAGAATTTGTCCATGCAGCTCAGAAAGTGCTGTAACCACCCATACCTTTTTGTTGGAGAATATAATATGTGGCGGAGAGAAGAAATCATAAGAGCTTCTGGAAAATTCGAACTACTTGATCGATTACTTCCAAAACTCCGAGCAACAGATCACAGAGTGCTGCTTTTCTCACAAATGACCCGTCTTATGGACATTCTTGAAATTTATTTGCAACTAAATGATTATAAGTATCTTCGACTTGATGGCTCAACAAAAACAGAGGAAAGAGGAACTTTACTAAAGCAGTTCAATGCTCCAGATTCACCTTATTTCATGTTTCTCTTGAGTACTCGTGCTGGAGGACTTGGTTTGAATTTACAAACAGCTGATACTGTAATAATATTTGATAGTGATTGGAATCCTCAAATGGACCAACAAGCAGAGGATCGTGCACATCGTATTGGGCAAAAGAAGGAAGTTAGGGTCTTTGTGTTGGTTAGTGTTGGATCAATAGAAGAGGTTATTTTAGAGCGTGCAAAACAGAAGATGGGAATCGATGCCAAAGTTATCCAGGCAGGACTTTTTAACACAACATCCACAGGTATGCTAATGCCATTCAATTATTAGTTATTCATTTACTATATGCTCTCAAAACTCTTCTTACCAAATTCCTGCTCAGCTTTTTCCTCCCTTCTTTCTTTTTTGGATGAATGGAGAACTTGTTCAAGATGATATATCATTGCCTGTGCAGCTCAGGACAGACGAGATATGTTAGAGGAGATAATGCGTAGAGGAACAAGTTCACTTGGAACAGATGTGCCAAGTGAGAGAGAAATTAACCGACTTGCAGCCCGATCCCCAGAAGAATTTCGGATTTTTGAGGAGATGGATAAGGAGAGAAGGCAAAATGAGAACTATAGATCTCGTCTCATGGAAGAGCACGAGGTACCTGAATGGGCATATTCCCACCCTGACAAGGAAGACAAAGCCAAAAGATTTGACCAGAATAATACTGCTGTCTTGGGAAAGCGGAGAAGGAAAGAAGTCACATATGCTGATACATTAAGTGATTTACAATGGATGAAGGCTGTAGAGAGTGGACAGGACATATCGAAGCTGTCAACCAAAGGAAGAAGACGCGAACATCTTCCATCTGAGGGTAATGAATCAGCTAGTAATAGTACTGGAACAGAAAAAAAGGCTCTCGATTTGAGGAATGAGATCATTCCTACGGCAAGTGAAGGAACGAGTGAAGATACTTGTTCAACCCCGAAGAGATTCAAGCCTGATGGAGGAATTCATGGAAAACCTGAATATCAAGGTGAAGAGAAGTCTGAACATCAAGGAACCATAGGAAACAGTTGGAGCGGGCATGTACTTACATGGAATGCTCATAAGAAGAAGAGATCTAGCTATATCATCCAGAGTTCGTCCTCTGATTCCAGAGGGCAGAATTCCAATGGAAGAGGAAATGGTTGGGTCTAATTTAACCTTTCAAAGTGACGATGGAATTCTGCAATTCCCTTAGCCTTTTTACCTTTTGTTGCTGAGCTTGAATGGAGTCGTCAACGTTGGCCTTTGAAGTCGCCTCTCTAACTGCTTGCTTGTTGATCATGCACAATTTCTCTCTTTTCTGGCATCTGCAACTTGGCTTGCGCAAATCAGCAACCAATGTAACATTAACCCAATTTATGAAAGGTGCCGCTTCTCATCTCCACTGGCTTCCGACAGGGACTGCTCCGGATTGGATGAGGATTGCAAAGCTGTGGCCTCTTCTATTTAATGGGTTACTTGTAATATTACGTATAAGGAAGAATGTTATGCTTCCCTCCTAATCTGTGAAATGTACCTTTCATTTTTATTCTGGCTTTTCATTTTTGAAGCTGGATGATTAGCTCACAGACTTCACACAGCGATGCATCGTAGATGAGAGGGTTTTGGCTGAAAATTTTGATATTTGCAGGATAAGGACGATATGGTAATAAATATTTCTGGATATGAAATAAATATAAAGTGGATTTAAATCCAGAACCCTGCTTAATTCATTCAAAATCATACTGAAATTGGTCCGGCCTAATTCAAATTGGACCTTCATGTGTGAATCGTAAACAAAGAAATTATTTTCTCATTGGTACGGTTCATTTTATAAAAGGAAGTTAAACTAAATTATTATAAAATTAAATATAAATTTTAATTTTTTTTTAAATAATTTTTTTTAAATTGAAAAAAATTAAAAAATTTTATTTTAAATAAGAGAATTATTAAAATTTTTATGAAATTTTTAATTTTAAAAACAGATTGAATCAAAACTAAACCAAAGAGATTTTATGGTCCAAACATTTACTGTAGTTGGAAGCTTTATTTTTTTTCTTTTTTTTTTCCAGCAAGTAGTGCGAGTCCTCAAGCAAGTAAATTGGTCTATCGGGTATGGACTAGTTTAGAAAACAAGATTGATTCATCGAAGCAAAATTGATAAGAAATTGTGATTAACTGATTAAAGCAAAGTTTGTAACAAGAGATTTGTAAAGTTTATTGGTTAATCTGCTACAGAATCTTGCTATCCCACTAACCAAAACGGGATAAATAGCTAATGAAAAAGCAGATGGAAAGATTCTACAAAAGCCTTCCATGCTAATAAAAGGTCTGTTGGTTTAATTTCAATCACAGGCACTGTTCTGCTCAGCATTCTAAGATTGTACAGAACAGTCCATCCAAAAGCTGTGAGCATCTCCTGCATTAATTATCTTCCAAGGACCACTGCTACAATAAAATCTATGAAATGAAACTTCTTTAGAATAACAGAATCCCTATTCATCTCCCTTAACTTCAAGATTATTCAGTTTGGATTCCAAGTCATGCTGATCACCATCATTCTCTCCATATTCTTCATCATCATCACATCCTTCAGGACTATTATCATCCAAGGGCCCAAGCATGCCAGGGAGTTTCTTAAAAATTTCCTTCACCTCATCAATGCCTTCATCTGAGATGTAATTCCCATTTATATTCAGCAACTTAAACTCAGGCTTCTGTACAACAATTTGCGACAAGACCCGAGCCCCAGCCCTTACTATGGAGTTGGTACTCATATCAACTTCATTCAACTGAAGATGGCCTTCTTCCAAGGCCTTGCTAATCTGGATAACACCTTCATCCTTCAGCTCATTTTCAGCCAAGTTCAACTTGCTCAGATTCTGCTTCACTGCTACACAAGCAGACAAAGCAGGTGCAGCTTCAGCTGTTATCTCATTTCCAGCCATATCCAATACCTCAAGTGCAGGGGCTGATTCCTTGAGAGAATTAGCTATGGCAATGGCACCCTCATCTTCCAAATTCAGATAACTTAGATAAACCTCAGCGAGACCCGCATGCTTGGAAAGAGCTTTACTTAGAGCAATTCCAGCTTCTGCACCAAACATGTTGTCTCGCAGGTCAAGCTTCTTCACATGAGTGCAACTCTCAAGTGCTTCTGACAAGGCAATTCCTCCTTCCGTGCCTATTCTAGTCGAAGAGCATCGGAAATCCTCCAGTAAAGGAGAACGCTTCACAACATCAGAAATGGCAAATGCTCCAGGATCTCCTGTCATATTATTATGGAAATGAAGGATTCTAAGCTTCTCTGTGGAAGGAATCAATTCACAAACTGCTCGTGCAGCTTCTTCTGAAATGCCATCATTCATTAGATAAAGCTCCTCCAAGCAACTCTGTGATTGAAGTAGTGCCCCAAAGGCCCTTACACCCTTCTCCCCCAAGGCATTGTTTGAAAGATCCAAGGACTTCAGAGTGCTACCTTCAAGAGCAGAAGAAAACATATTCATAACTTCAAGAGCTTCTGCCTCTGGTCTTCCAGCAATGAAATCTGACAAATCAACTTCCTTTAACTGATCCTTGATTGCAACCAAAATGGGTTGAGCAACACAGGCAGCTTCTAGACCAAAGCTTCTATTACTAAAGCATATCTTACTAAAAGAATTTCCTGGCTCCTTTAATGGTCTTAGTATATCCTCAGCCTCCCTTGCATTGATAAAGGACCGTGGACCTTTAGATATATCGAAAACATTATTACAGGATGCAGCAACTTCCTCAGATGCCTGGACTGCTCTATCCTTTTGTGCAGGACCTCTCTTAAGAACTTCCAAAATTAGCTTACTACATTCCTTTGCATAAAGCTGAACAGCAGACCCTCCATCACCATCTGGCTCCATTTCGTAATGTTTGTCTGCGGTGACAAAAGCAACATCTTCAATTCTTTTTGCATTCTCCTCAGCCTCCTCTTTGCTCAGAATGCCATACTTCTGGGCGAAAATTGACTTAGTAGTGAGATTTCCGGTGATACGTGTCACAAGCATTTGCCTTGTGTTTTGGCTAGGTGGCCATAATTTAATTGAAAATGGGCGTTGTTGTAACTTCACTGTTGCAGTATCCATTGTAAAATAAAGAACCTGCAAATGGGGGCTGAAAAACATTAGCACTTGCACTTCAATTAAGACAATTAAAAAAGAAAATCCAACGAACCCAAGGAAAGAGGGAGCAAAGAAAAAGGATTAAAATTGCTGTTGATATCCTAGACAAAAAAAAAATGTCAACCAAACTCAAGTAAGCCTTAATCCTTACCTAGTTGGGGCAGCTTCAGCTATATGGATCCTTGTCCTCAGCTGCAGTTATGTGAAAAAAAATCAACTAATTAATCGCTGAAGTTAAAGATTGCCAGAAACTCACCGTTTCGCAAAGCAAAAATGGGGTTGAAAAAGCTAGGAATATCAGCAAGAAGAGAGAGAAAATAAAATTTACAGAAGGGTTGATTCCTGTAAATTCCATCAGCAGCATTAATCCATTAGTTCGAGGAAACATATTGTGAAATATATGCTCTGAAACTTCTCTCTCCCTACTCATCCAACTGCTTTTCAATAAGCAGTATTACCCCTCAGACTAAAGAAATGGTGCCCTATGCCACACTGCTATGCAACTAGATGGTTAGACATTCCTATGAATGCATTTCTCCGCCACCATTAATTTTGTTTCAAGGGCAGACCACTCTCTGTCCCTAAAATTTATTCCATCAAAATTTGATGCTCGTAAATTAATTAGCAGAATCAATCTACGTTTACTCAACCATTTAAAAAACCAAAAAGGTTTCTTTTCGTGTTATTTTTCAGCTAAACCATAATGAAAATCAAATTTCCCAGGCTGTGAACTACAACCATTAACAAAGTATGGGACGTCTTGACCACTGTATCAACAGAGTATAACAGCGTACCATAAGAAGCCACCAGAAATACAGCATAAGAAAAGTGAAAGAGAAAATAATAGATAAAGCAGCAAACAAGAAAGAGAGAGAACAAGCACGAAGAAAATGTGGCATCAATATCACGAAAAGAGCACAAACGCAACAGATGAACAAGTAAATTTTACAAGTTTACATCTCACAAGTTTACTGTTATTAAACGGAGACAAAAAAAAAAAAAAAAATCCCCAGCAATTTCAGAAATTAAAAAATTAGTGAGCGACAGAGAGAGAATACCTACTGTTGTGCAGTTCTATTTGATTTGGAAGAAGCTGTGGAATCTGAAATCAGAGATAGGCTATATAACTGATAATTCTGTAGTGTGGTAAGAGAGAAAGTCTGGAGAGAGAGAGAGAGAGAGAGAGGACTTCAGAGTTTTTTTTTTATTAAAAAAAAAAAGAGAATTATTATTAGTTTATGTATTTTTAAAATTTTTTTAATTATCATTAATTTAAAATCACTTAAATAAGTATTTTTTATTTTATAAAATCACTAATTTAATTTTTACAATTTTAAATATTTATATTATTTAATTTTTTTAATCAAAACTAAAATAAATTAGCTAATAATTTCTTTCACTCAACTAGTTAATTTTTGAAATAGAAAAGAATCTGTTAATTTTGTAAACTAACTAAACTTCTAATAGTAATTTTTTTAAAAAATTATTTATTTTTAAAATTAAATATTTATTTTTAAAATTATCGAAAGTATCTTCTTAATATTATTTTAATTTATTTATAGTATTTAGTTTTACAGTTTATTAAAGTTTTACATAGTGATATTATTTATATTATTAAAATTAAATTAATTATACTCATCTTAAGATGGACTGATGGTTCAGCTTAATTTCATAAAAAAAAAAATTAAATTTTCAATGTTGATTAACAGATTTAATAGAATCAAACTAGAATTAAGAAAAGTCTTTTCAGTTGAATCTTCCACAATAATTCAGTTTCAAACTGTGTATGCATAAACTTGTAAGGTAAATATAAGTGACCATTATAAATTTATTCAAAAGTCTTGCCATATTTTAGTCAGTGGCTAAACTTGTATCATTCATTTAATTAATTTTAATTTTAGATTGAGCTCTGAATTTTTACAGAAAAAAAATCAAGGTTATGAGTGAAAACAATTCAACGGAGGGAGGGCGCTTTTTACTTCACACCACCAAATCATGCGTTCAAAATTTAAAGCAACCACGTGAAAAGTTTGTTATGTGCGTGAAGATGTTGGGTACAGTGGGGACCACCATCCTGTGTCAAATACCAATCACTCACCGTACGACCATAACTGAGCGGTGCCGTCCGGCGATCCATTACCGTTACAGCTTACCAGAGGATTTTGTTGTACTCCCCTAATCTATATTATTTTAGTGCATTTATATATCATGTTTCCCTATGATCCTGATAAATGTATTGTAAAAAGTACTTTAATCAAAAATTAATTTCTTTATAACAATGAAGTTATTTAAATATTTTCTTTTTTTTTTTTACAAAAACTTTAAATATCATGAAAAATAGGAAGGATAAAGTATTAATTTCACTTTAAGTAATAATAATAATAATAATAATACTTTCAATTTTATTTTTGAAATGCATCGTCCAGCATTGATGGACCAAAAAAGACATCTGCAAATTAGTAGATTAATTATCATTTTACTTCTTAAACTTGTAATTATAAAAGAAAAACTCCTATAAATTAGGTATGAGAAGACGTAATATGCACAATGGAAAGCAATTTTCTAGTGGCATCCCTATGATTTAAATCTCTGAAATGAAGAAAGCGATACAATTTGAACAAATTTTTTACTTCTTTTCCAATCAGAATATTTTTTTTTTCTTTAAGTTGTTGGATATTTAACAAATTATTTCAAAAGAATCATAAAAATATTTTGAAATAAGTTGCAGATTTTAAGTTGGTTAAAAAGATTTTTTTTCCACTTTAAATTATCTTAATCTTTATCCTAACTAAACCAACCAGAATTTTTATTTGATTTTGTGGATATCTTAAATCTTTATCTTAACTAATAATATTTTATCTGATATTATGGATTTGAATAACCATAAGCACTATAAATAGGAGTGCATTTATGTGTTATGGGATACACACAAAAAACTAAATACTTCTCTTTTCTCTCTATTGTTTCTTCTCTATTTCTGGGTAATTAAACATATATCCTTAAGGACAGTGATTATTACCACGCCTCAAGCAATATTCTGCTCATCTTTTATTTATTTTCTCTATCTTTTTCTACCATTTTCCAACAATCTTAAGGATAATGGCTGAAATTACTTCTCCCCACAATACTTCCATTACTGGACCTGTTGATCCTTCTGCCACTGTCACTCCAAGTGGTGTTCCTGCTGCAATGATGCAACTTGTCATGACAATGTCCAAGCCATTCCCAGATGTCTCCAAAATTGAACAATTCAATGGTGACAATTTCAAACGCTGGCAAGAACGTGTATTTTCAGTTCTTGATATGCATGGAGTTGCTTTTGCTCTCACCGATGCGAAACCTGCAGAAACTTCCAACAAACAATGGGAATTATGGGTTCATGCTAATAAGGTATGTAGGTACACTATTATTAGCACATTATCTAACGATCTCTTTGATGTTTATTGCTCTTATAAAGAAGCAAAACAAATATGGGAGTCCATAATTGCCAAATATACTGCTGAGGATGTTGGCAAACAGAAATTTACTATTGGCAAATTTTACAAATGGGAGATGGTGGATGATAAAGATATAAAGGCACAAATCAATGAATACCACAAACTGATTGAGGACCTGAAATCAGAAAATATAACACTTCAAGAGGAGCTTGTTGCTGGTTTGCTGATTGAAAAATTACCGACTTCGTGGAACGACTACAAGCAGCAACTCAAGCATAAACATAAGCAGCTGTCCCTTTCTGAGCTTATTACTCATATCATCATAGAAGATACAAACAAGAAAGAGATCAAGAAAGCTAAAGGAAAAGAGATCGCTGCCAACGCCAACCTCATTCAAGACAAGCCACACTACCAAAACAAAAGGTATGAAAAGAAATATGATTATAAACCAAAAACTTCTGATTGTTTATTTATTGGTTATGCTAATTGTAGTGCTGCATATAGATTTCTTGTGCTCAAAAGTGATGTTTTGGATTGTAACACTATTATTGAAACTAAAAATGCTGAGTTTTTTGAAAATATTTTTCCTCTAAGAAATAAAGTTATTTCTAATGCATCTGTTAGTGAAAATATAAATGAAAGTGAAATTGAAGAGTTAAGAAGATCAAAAAGACAAAGGAAAGAAAAATCATTTGGAAATGATTTTTATGTTTATCTTTTGGAAGATGATCCTTTAACTTTTTCAGATGCAATTTCTTCTTCTAAAGCATTATTTTGGAAAGAAGCTATTAAAGTTGAAATTGATTCTATTTTAAAAAATAATACTTGGGAACTTGTTGATCTACCACGTGGAGCAAAACCAATTGGTTGCAAACGGTTCAATTGATAAATACAAAGCTAGACTTGTTGCAAAAGGTTTTACTCAAAAACAAAATATTGACTATTTTGATACATATGCTCCTGTTACTAGAATTTCTTCAATTAGAATTTTAATTGCTTTGGCTTCTATTTACAAACTTTATATCCATCAGATAGATGTAAAAACTGCATTTTTAAATGGTGATTTGGAAGAAGAGATCTATATGGTACAACCAGAAGGTTGTGTTGTTTTAGGTCAAGAAAATAAAGTTTGTAAATTGCTTAAATCTTTATATGGTTTAAAACAAGCACCAAAACAGTGGCATGAAAAATTTGACCAAGTTTTGTTAAGTAATGGTTTTTCTTCTATTGAGGTTGATAAATGTGTGTATACAAAACTTATTGGAAATGATTGTGTAATTATATGCTTATATGTGGATGATATGCTCATTTTCGGTTCATGTCTTGATATAGTTCAAGAAACAAAACAATTTTTATCTTCTAAATTTGAAATGAAAGACATGGGGGAAGCTAAAGTAATTTTGGGTGTGAAAATTGTACGAAATGATCATGGGTTAATGTTGACTCAAGAAAATTATGTTGAAAAACTTCTAAAGAAATTTGAGAATTTTGATGTGAAACCTGTAAACACTCCATTTGATGCTAACAGTCAGTTAAAGAAAAATGTTGGAGATGCTATATCCCAGTCTAAATATGCTCAAATTATTGGAAGTTTAATTCATTTGATGAATTTTACTCGACCAGATATAGCTTATGCAGTGTGTAGACTGAGCAGGTACACTCAAAGTCCTAACCATGATCATTGGAATGCTTTGGTAACTTTAATGAAATATTTGAGAGGTACCATAAATTATGGTATTCTATATAGTGGATTTCCCGCTGTGCTAGAAGGGTATAGCGATGCAAATTGGATTTCAGATTCAGATGAGATCAAATCCACTAGTGGTTATATTTTCACCCTAGGTGGTGGAGCAATATCGTGGAAATCAGCAAAATAAACTGTTATTGCTAGATCAACCATGGAATCAGAGTTTATTGCTCTAGATTTGATTGGTAATGAGGCCGAGTGGTTGAAAAACTTCTTGGCAGGCATTCCATTAGGAATGAAACCAACACCTTCTGTGTCTATTCATTGTGATTGCCAAGCTGCAATAGCTATTGCAAAAAATAAAACCTTTAATGGTAAAAATAGACACATTCGGTTGAGACATAATGTGGTAAAGCAGCTGCTAAAAGATGGAGTTATATCTATTGATTATGTGAAGTCAGAAGTGAATTTGGCCGATCCTCTGACTAAACCCTTGGGAAAGAAATTAATAAACGAAACATCGAGGGGTATGGGACTACAGCCTGTTGGAGGAAGTCAACAATGATGGTAACCCAACCTATATGATTGGCGATCCCATGAAATAGGTTCATATGGGTAATAACAAATCATTAGTTGATTTCAGCACTTTATAAAGTCCTACCTATGGTGTTAGTGCTAAAACTGCAAAGAAAGTGAGGTTGAGTTAAAACTCTTAATTATTTCCATATCCTTTATAGGTGGTGTATAATCTGCAGTATACACTTGATGGAATGACCTATATGAGAGTGGAGCGGTCCTATGAAATTGAAGGCAAATTTCTAGAGCTCTTATGAACTTCCAGGCATGCGCATGGCTTATTAGCGCAACACCGCGTCAAACAGCAGAATTATAAAAGTACATTGTGATTGTTGAAAAGTTTAATTTACACTAAGAATTGTTTGGTTCATAGAAGTTTAAACTTCACCAAATATTCAGTAAATTATCTTTCACTTAATCAAATTTTGGTTCATAGTCCAAAAGACACCAAAATTAATACATTGTACTATACCCAGAAAATATTTTACTTAAATTTATGTTTCAATTCTTTTGAAATAAGTGGGGGATTGTTGGATATTTAACAAATTATTTCAAAAGAATCATAAAAATATTTTGAAATAAGTTGCAGATTTTAAGTTGGTTAAAAAGATTTTTTCCACTTTAAATTATCTTAATCTTTATCCTAACTAAACCAACCAGATTTTTTATTTGATTTTGTGGATATCTTAAATCTTTATCTTAATTGAATAATATTTTATCTGATATTGTGGATTTGAATAACCATAAGCACTATAAATAGGAGTGCATTTATGTGTTATGGAATACACACAAAAAATTAAATACTTCTCTTTTCTCTCTATTGTTTCTTCTCTATTTCTGGGTAATTAAACATATATCCTTAAGGACAGTGATTATTATCACGCCTCAAGCAATATTCTGCTCATTTTTTATTTATTTTCTCTATCTTTTTCTACCATTTTCCAACATAAGTTGGCTTCTAGGATTCAAAATCCGGCACCTAAATGTTCTCGTAACATGTAATCACAAAGATGCAACTATTTCGTACTCAAATACAAGGGCTTTTTGTATTTTCAAATTAAAAAAAAAAATTTCTCAAATCTTGGTCTGAAATTTTTTTTTTCTAAAATCAAAGTGAAAGTTGACTCTACCGCACTTTTAAACTGCGGTAGAGCCTACCGCACTCTTAGAGTGCGGTAGAGCCTACCGCACTCTTAGAGTGCAGTAAAAAAAATAACTTTTATAAAAAATTACATTATCGCATTTCATTGTGCGGTAATATAAAAAAAATTAATTTAAAAAAAAATTCATTACCGCAGTGCCGTAATGCAGTTGAAGTTTAAATTTTAATTTTTATTTAATTAATTATTATATTTTATTTTATTAATTTAATTTATTTAATTATATATTAAATTTATATAAATATAATTATAAAAATTATATTAATATTAATTATTTTAAATTATTTATTATTTTAAATTATTTATAATATAATATTATATTTATTTTATTAATTATATAATTTAATTAATTATATATTAAATTTATATTAATTAATATAATTATAAAACTATATTAATATTATTATAAATATTAATTATTTTAATTTATTTATAATATAATATAATTAATTATTATTTTTATTACAATTAATTTATAAATATTTAATTTTTGAAATAATAATAGATTTTAGAATAATTTTTTTATTTTGAAATAGTAAAAAGTCTGAAGTTTTTTTTTGTAGGTGGTGTTAGCGTTATAATTGTTTAGAAATTTTATAAAAATAAAAATAATAAAATAAAATGATAAATATAAAAAATATAATGTTATATTATAAATAAATTAAAATAATTAATATTTATAATAATATTAATATAATTTTATAACTATATTTATATAAATTTAATATATAATTAATTAAATTATATAATTTGATAACCGTCGAGTCTCGTACTCTTTGGGCCGAGTTAAGGCCCATAAGAGCATATCAGATTTCAAGTTCAGAACGCCTCTCAGCAGACCTGTCCGGTAGATTCAGACTAAATTTCAACATGAATGATAGGCCGGGTCATCCAGAAGCCCAAGCCCAACAAGCTCTTACTCGATTCGGTGATATGACAAGAGGAAAAATAACAGGCCCAGTCACTTCGCAGTCCTGCCCACTTGTGTACCGAAAAAAATTAAATGGCCGTCTGACATGAAGAGGACCTCTGAAACATCCATACGCATGGACCAGTATAATAGGACAGGTGGTACTGTATTAAAAAGGTCACTACAAGTCATTAGGGGATAAAAGGAAAAAAAATAAAGGGATAGGCGCCTCCCTCTCTAGCAAGCTTATCCATACATACTGAAACCCTTCTCTAAATCTGATAATATCATAATTAATAAAATAAATATAATATTATATTATAAATAATTTAAAATAATTAAAATTAATATTAATATAATTTTTATAATTATATTTATATAAATTTAATAGATAATTAATTAAATTATATAATTAATAAAATAAATATAATATTATATTATAAATAACTTAAAATAATAAATAACTTAAAATAATTAATATTAATATAATTTTTATAATTATATTTATATAAATTTAATATATAATTAAATAAATTAAATTAATAAAAATATAATATAATAATTAATTAAATAAAAATTAAAATTTAAACTTCAAATCCATTACCGCACTTCAATGAATTTTTTTTTTAAATAATTTTTCTTACATTACCGCACTGCAAAAGTGCGGTAATGTAATTTTTTATAAAATTTATTTTTTCTTACTATATTTTAAGTGTGCGGTAAATTCTAAGTTAATTTTCACCCTGATTTGGGAAAAAAATTTGTTCTTACTGAGATTTGAGAAATTTTTTTTTTTTTTAACATGAAAATGCAAAAAGCCCCAAATAAAAGGCTTACAACACCTGGCTATTTTTCTTCTTACATTCTACTTGGCATTCCTCATTATCATAAAAACTTCAGATCAATGTTCAAATGTTCTATTAAATTGAACCAGTTCTTATGATATCCAAGACAATTTTTAACTTCACAAATATACAGCTTTAAATTGATATATGCATATCAACGTATTTATATTCTTTCAGAAAAAAGAAAAAAAAAACTAATAGTTTAATTTAATAATACACATTTAATACTCCATAAAGATTGATTTCAATAAAACATCTTATGAAAGGAAATTAAAATATGAGACATATTGCTAATATGCATTTTATATTCAAAAACCAAAAAATTAAACATTAGAATCGAAAAAGGACAACGGGAGACAACACGAAATTCGTTCTACAACTAAAAATTCCATCTTTTTTAATGGGATAATTGATGAAAATGACAAAACAAAAGGAAGATTCTCCCATCAGGCTTATAAACACAAGTGAAATGAAAATGAAGAACGTTATAAACCAATCTGATTCAGACCAAAGAATCTCGTTTCCCTTTTTCAAAAAAAAAAAAAGTTCAAAAAACATATGTGGCTAGATTTGATCAAAATCAGACTTAAATTGGATGAATCAAACCGAATAAAAAATAAGACCAAATGAACCTTCTGCCCGATTCTACCTAACCCAATTAAACCAGAACGGGTGATTAAGGCAAACTGGCTTAGACCAGCGGCCAGGTCACGTTTGTGTCAAAATAGCATCAACAGAAAATGTGAAAACAAACAATTAATTGCTGTCCCTTTTGACCCGACCTACACAAGTGGTAATCAATACACAATGACAGTCTGATTAACAATTTCCATGTTCGTAAATGAAAAAGATCATGCAACAGCGCCTGCAGAAAATTTACAATTTGAAAAAGGATCAATGATATACACATATATATTTTTATTGCAACTTCCTAGTCTCTTCACATAAAGAGCAATGTCTAAAGCGCTATAACATATTAAGCCACCGAAGTCCTTGAGAGGGAGCATTACAAACCTGAAGCTCTGCCCCAAATTTTCAGGGAATCAACTCTTGCTCTCTCACCAAACGTCAACTCATTAAAGAGTTACAAAATGCATCAGTACATGCAACAACAATAATGTTGGTGAAGAACATAGCCCATCAACATCCAAGAAAATGGAAACAATGTTACAGTTGCATACACATTTAGTAGCAATCTGGTACCAGGGAAGATTATGGAGCCATATTAACCAACCTATTAGGACTTTCAAATGGCTCGACATCAATTAGAACATCTACCACTCTCTGTACAATGTTATCTAGTTAGACATCGAGAATCAAAGACCAGCAATCTACAGCCGCAAATTATGTGGGTTAGCTTTGGTAAGTGCTTTGGCAAAGTAATTCCGAATCTCAGGTACAATACGCTGGATCAAATGGGAATGCCTGCAATTCCAGCATGCAATATAAATTTCCACCAAGAAAACAAATTATATATTTCTCATTCCACCGAAGGAAAAACTAACATTTTCCAAACATACATATCACGTAGGGAAGCAAGAAGCATTTAGCAATTACAATGTGAAATGATTGATTGATTATCCTAAAATTTGCCATTTTCTACACATAAATATGTGCAAGTATATTAGAGAACTGTTTACACTTAAGGTACTACCTGAATTTTTGAAATATTTATTCACATCCAAAGGTTCTAAGGGAACAGGAAAATGGCAGATTGAGAGGGGCATGTACCTGGGCTTAGCATTCAATTTATCAAACTGCTCCAAGATAAACAAAATGCATGTGTGCCTCAGTGAAATAGCATGGAAAGATTCTGAAAGTTCATACATGCTTGCAACATTTTCCAGTGATATATCCTGAGAGAGTTGGACAAAAAACAGTAACCATATTTAACAATAGCCAGTTATGCATTTTCAAGTACATACTTAAATAAGCCTTTATAGCTCACCTGTGCTATGGTATATTCACAGAGTCGCTTAAGGCCCTCCAAAAGATATTGATCAGCGGCCCTCAGGAGATCTTGTGCAATATCTAATGAAATATCTATTGATCCTGTGTATATGAATCTGTAGAAAACAAAACCCACTAAATAATCAATTTGGAGAGACTTCTTCAAGAAACTAAGGACTATGCAATTTATCAAACCTCATCATCAACTCAAAAACCTCCCATCTAATGTTTGGAATTTCAATGTCCCTTGCATCCTTCTCCTGTGACAAATGCCAAGAACAATTAATAAAATGTAAGTGTCACATATGATGTCATCCCAACAATCTTTCTCCTCACCCCCTACTTGTGCATAAGTCTTGCTTAAACTACAAATCCATCAAGAAGACCACTCTGGGTTTACAATAACAAGATGAATAATGATCTCTGTAATTATCTGAACCAAATTCAATATATTATCCAGTCGAATGAATTCACTTTGCAGAGTACTTTGGCAGACAAAAAAAAAAGCAACCTTCTGTTTCACTCTTTGGGCCTGAACTCTTAAATAAAGGCCCAAGGGAAGATGTTTGATGAATGTAAACTAAACCATGACTGAAGCACAAACTTACCCGGTAACCTCCATCAAACATCGCACGAAATGCATCTGAAGAAGCAAGTAGGCAAATTCTATGGGCATAGAACCTTCTACCTACAGCACACAAATAATGTGCTTTTGTAAGAATTCATGACAAAAAATCCAAAATACTAGCAGGATCTGCAAAATAAGAATTCCACAGAAGGTAACCATCTAAAACTTTTTATTTACAACCTTCGACCAAAAAGGTTACATCAGATAATGTAGCATTGTTTACATACTGCTCCCCTAAATATACCTGCAGAAAAAGACAGATTATCATAGGCATGAAATTCCAGATGCAAATTAAAATTTTAAAATTACATCCTTTCATATTTTGAAAGTTAAAGCAAAGGACAAGTAAAAATGATAAATAACAAATTGTTACACACCAACCCCACAACCATTTTGTTTCTTTGATATTTTCATCCATCAAAATCTACACTCAAGACACAAGAACAGGAAACAAGTTCAAGTGATAACAAAATAATAAATTGTTAAACCAAAAACCTTTTATAATAAATATTTGTGTTCTTCCATTATATCGGCCAACAACCTCAAATACATTCAGCTCAAGTTTAGGATGTCACGTCATAAGCAACTGAATAGATTAAGTCCAAGTGGTTTTAGACAGCAAACCACCTGTGGTGTTGGAGAAGGGGGAGCTGCATCCACAGGAGAGAGAGCCATAGCTTTATTTGCCAACTTGTAGAGAGCTACAGCTCCATCAATCTGTTGCTTCAGGTTTGTAGAGCCAAGAAGCCCGAGAAGTAACTCCAATCCTGCATTAGATAAATTATCAGCATTCTCATACCGGCATGATCATCTGAAGTCAACAAACACTTTTCCAAACTAATAATTGTTTTTTCTCGGTTGTAAAGTTAAAACTGGCATCATTACAAAGAATGTGACATGCCATTGTTATCAATGAATATCGTTCTCTGATCATCTGGGGAACAAAGATGCGCAAGAGCTAAAGCAACACGTCGTTGGACAGCCTTCTCTGCTACACGCATTAGATATAATAAATGGTTTAAAACCTACAAGAATAAATATATAAGTTACAAATTTAAAGGGTTGGATATTAAATTCAAAGGGGGAAAAAAGAAAAAAAAAATTATGCTTTCCGTAAACTAGATATTGCAAGAGATAATAAAATGAGAGAGTGAGGGGTTACTCGTCCATGAATCTTTTCCTCTAATCTCTTCAAAGTCTTTGAGACACAATCTTTTGTTGCCTGCAGGCGTGATTGTTAATTGCATATTAATCACGGTAGGTCAGCAAGAAGAGCAATGAACTGGTAAACATTTCGGTTCCTACATGAATTTGTGATTTCAAGCTACCATGTAGTGAAAGCAAATATACAATCAGCAGCATAGGCATATAAAAGAGACTAATAATAACAGCTCTGCTAACCAATGAAATGATTAATGAACATACTTGAACAATAAACTCTCCATCCTGCAGCTTCTGGACACCTCCCACCCTAATAAAATCGGACATGTTATCCTATATGAAAAAAATGAGAGAACATAAGATCGTATGAAGTTAGACAGGCTCACTTGCAAAATTATTCTGGGATTTTGGTCCTAAAGTTCATAAGAATTCATAACCTACAGCACACCTCGTTATCTGCAAGACCATATAGCGCAAATGCAGCATTATGTTGAAGAGATCCATTTTTTGAATCCAAAAGCTTCAGTAATGGCACCAAACCACCATTATGAGCTATACCAGCTTGATTATGCGAATCCTGCGATAAAAAAAATAAAATCAAAAGCCAAAAGAACCATCTAATCAGAATTCAATTCAATTGGTCAAGTTAGTGAGGAAGTGCTGAAATGCATGTGTAAACGCTACATTGAAGCTAAATTGTTAAAAATACATTTGAATTCCTATCTAATGCTTAAAATACAAAATTTTATATTTATTAAAATTTTTCCTTTTCAAAATGTATTATCTTTTCTAACCACTAAAAACCTTAGAGCTAATAACTAACTATTCACTGGTATGAAGGCAACACCCATTTCACAATGTCATTAGGAAATCTAAATTTAATGTAAATTAAGTATGAACCAGAAAGAAAGAAATGGTAACCTGTGCCAACCTCCCCAGTGCAAATGCTGACATTTCCCTCAGCTGCAAATCAGGGGACTGAAGCATCTCTATCAAAGGTTGAACTGCACCCCTTTGAACAATGTGAACCTAAAAAGAATTCACATTTTTAACAAAATGCTTTCCCTTTTTTTTTGGAGGAAGGATTGAGTCTCAAGTCATCCATCAAAGTAAAAAACTTGACTTTCTTGTTTATATTCTAAATGGACAGCTGGAAACAAAAACTTTGAAACTAGAAAATGCTTTTCTGCCTTTCCAATCTTCTCATGAATTAGCTTAAAAGGTCGAGCATACCTTGCAATCCGAATCTGTTGCAGCAAATTGTCCGAGTAATAAAGCAGCCTCTCTCTGGCTCTCAGAACAGCAGGAGCTATTTCCAAGAAATCATGATAAATTACAGAGAATTAATTTTTCTTAGAAAATCTTCACTCAAGCAAAGGAAGATAAGTAGTTTAGAAAAACAAAATATCAATGAATTTCAAAGAATGACAATCTTCGCATGCTGCCAAAACAAGTAGAGAGGTAGCTCAAGGGTGCCTAGAACACAAGATTTAGACAAACCTAAGTAAGCCAATAACAGGTTGCAAAGCACCAGCAGCAAGGACTTCTTTTTTTATGTTTGGGGATGAATGCACCAGATTTCCAATCACACCAACCTGTGAGAATCAAAATTTTTTCATGACGATGGTAATGTCAAGTGCAAAAATAGAAGTCGACATCAATACAAAATTTAAAACTAATGTTGCATGGCATACTGCTTCATAGTGTATAGCAGCATCCTCAGATCGTAGCATTAGAATGAGGGTGGGAAGAGCATTACATTCAACAATCTGCAAAATCAAAGAGTTTCTATCATTTTACTAATATTAAAGCCAACCTTATAGGCCCAACCTCCAAGACCATATTTATCACCTGCTTTTTATTCTCATCATTCTTAAAAGCCAGGGTTCGTAGTGCCCCAGCAGCTGCTCTTTGCACCTTTGTATCAGTGAATTCAAGCAACTCAACTAGAGGAGGAATTCCACCTTCCATCCTGCATACCCAATGACACTGAAAATAAGAAGAACATAGTGCCAAATTCAGAAATTCAAATAAAATTACCACTAAAATGAGCAAACCTAACACGAGTCTTAATGCTACTGTTCTCATGAGCTAAATTGGTGATAGCATCAGCTGCCCTTCTAATTACACTATTCACTGCCCGAGAAATAGAACCATCCTTATGCCTCTTCAATAAGTCCACAAGAAGTGACAGTGCCCCTGCGTCAACTATGAGTTGCTGATGCTCCGGCTGTTGAAAGTCAAGATGGAAAAAAAATAATAATATTCAGGGATGGGGGAAAAGCAGATTTTAAATCAGATCAAGTTTAGAGTATTTCTCAACAAAATTATGTTTGATATTCAACCTTCGATTGCCTTTCTTAGCTTTATTTTTGGAATAGCAGTGTCACTGTTTTAGGTGTGTATTATTCATGAAATATTCTTGCAAATTTAAAAACAAAGAAATGATCGCAGATTACTGGAAACCAGATACTTCATACAATAAAACAACTGTTCCATTCTCTGCAATGCATAAAAGATTTCTTGTCACATCTAAAAAATACAGTTACCCCTAAAACATCGATTTCATGCAAATATGAAAATTTCCTTTCTGCAAAATTTAACTGGACTATAATTTACAGATGGATAACACCGTAGCATAACTGACTCACTGTTGAACAGGAAGCATCTTCCTATAATACTTGAACTTCGCTGGACAGAAACTGAACCTCGAAACTAAGATGCTATGAAACGAGTATCTAGGCGTAAAAATACAAAAGTAGGCACGAAAAGAACATATAAATAGTAACCTTCACAGCAAGCAGTCCTAGCGCGAAAGCACTCCCCTTCTCCACCTCGTGCTCAAACGGCTTTGAATTACGGTCAGCTTCACCTGACTGGGGCGCTTGAAGATGCTTTACTAGAGCTGGAACTGCGCCTCCTTCAACAATTACGTTCACCAATTCCTCTGAAAAACAACGATCAACGAACAAAACACTTCCTCAATTTGCAAGCAACCATGCAAAAGAACACTTAGCATAAAGAGAGATCTTGACTTCAGAACCGAAAGTAGAATCCGTGGACTAAAAAAATGAAAGAGAGGAACAAGATAGGGGGAGGAATTACCGTTTTTAGCGAACTCTGCAAGGACGTGAGTGGCTCGTTTGACAGCTGCCCGATCGGCCTCGTTCCAAGAGAAGGTCGAGTTAAGGATATTTACCTGCGCAGCAACCTCATGTAAAAGAGCTTGGCGCGCATCGCCAAAGGTGGCCGCCGGCGAGATCTCTCGTTGCTCCTCTTCGATTTCTTCCTCCAATTTGCGCTTCTGTCCCTTCCTCTCCGGGAGACCCTGATCTTGTTGGCTCCTCTGAGGCTCCATCAAGAACAGTAACGCACGGAGAATGAGATGGACCGACAGAAATAGAGGCTAAACAGAAAGGAAAAGGAATTCGAATAGATTGAGAGATCCATAGATCAAGGGCATTTTGGGAATTATAAGGAAAATTTTTTTAGCAAGCTTTGTGTAACTTTTGTGATTTCCTCTCGTTCCTTTTTCTATTCTTCTGTTTTCTTTACCGGTGGGGAAATTGAATGTGTCGGATTTAAACGGGCCACGTTATTTTCCGGTTCTGGAAGGTTGAAAACTGAACCAATGCACCTGCTTTCCATTGGCTAGAACGTCAGAACTCGCAATCCCGCCGGTGAAGGGTCTTTTTGAAAAAAAAAAAAATAAATAATATTTAAAAAGTTACATTATTATATATTAATTATAACAATTTAAAATTACTTTCTCTATAATTTTTCTTCTTCATTTATATCAAATTTTGATTTTTTTTAAATTATAAATTATTTGTTAGCTTAAGGAGAATTTATTAAGTTGAAAAAATAATTTAATAATATTAATTATTTAAATTCTAACAAAATAATATAAGTGAATAATATATTGAAAAATATTGAATAAAATTATTTTAAAAAATTTATTAGCAGAATTAAATATTTTGAAATGTGCTAAAGTGTCCACGCCATGGCTTATTTGAGTGGATGGCATGGAAATTGAGAATCCACTTGCGCTTTATGTTGGGACTTGGGAGAGGAGCGAATGCAATTAAATACCATACTATAACCTTTTTGCACTTTTCCTAATAATATTATGGGACAATTACAGTAGTGCATTTTATAAATTATATATTAAAACATCTCAATAATTTATTTTCATTAATCATAAATGATCTAATTTATTACCTGTTAATCAATATTTTAAATTTTTATTTTTAAAATTATCCTTATTTTAAAAATATAATCTTTTTTTATTCCCTTTTCACATTCTCCTTTCTTCTTCAACAGATCAAAAAAACTCTATTGCTTCATATTAATCATGTAATTTTTAAATTCTCTTTATATCGATATAAAGTTTTAAGTGATTTGCAACTATCGAGAAATATTTTTTTAATAAATATTATTAAAATACAAAAACATTTAATTAAGTAAAATATATAATAGATATATTATAGTAATTATTACATTATACATACATGGAAAATCATAAAACAATAATACTAAGATGTGAATTTATTTTTTATTAATTAAAATTGATTAAATGGAAATATTTTTAGATTATTTAAAGATTTTACTACATATTAAATTAATAAAAAGTATTATGTAATTAAAATTATATAAAAGTGTAAAATCATATTTTATTTAAGTTATTTTTTTTGAATGGTAAATTTCATTAAATAAATAGTAACGGATCAAATATTTTTAAGTATTCGATTCGATTGAATCATAATAAAATAGATTTAGATAGCTATAATTGGATTTAAGATAAATTTAAATTTAAAAAATAATAACTGTCAAATTACTATTCAAACCGGTTATGTAAATAATTAATTTAATGTAAAAATATATTTTATAATAATATTTATAAATTTATATATTTTTTTATTTAAAATTTTAAATTTATATATTTTTTAAAAATATTAGATTTTTTAAATGAAAATTTATTTATATAAATAATTAATTTAATATAAAAAATATATTTTATAATAATACTTATAAATTTTTATATATTTTTTTATTTACAAATTAAAATTTAAATATTTTTTAAAAATATTAAATTTTTTAAATGAAAATATTTTGTATATAAATTATTAATTAAAATACATAAAACTAAACGAATTTAAATTTTACTGGTATAATAATAATCGTATTTGAAATGATAATTTAAATTATTTTTTAACTAAATTTAAAATAAATTTAAATATCACTAATATAAATTTAAATACCACTAATATAAATTAAATTTATATTATTTTTACGAATATCATAACTGTTTCCGTCCCTACTTAGGCCTCCGATGGTATGGTAGATGGATGGCCATCAAAGCAAGCTGGCTGTATGACTCGGTCACATGCATTATCTATTATCTAAGCTGCAAGGAAGAAGGAACCATCGCCAACACTTTTCGAGGACTGCTTCATCTCAAGCAAACAATTAAACACTTTTTTTCAAAGTTCTCCTCCCCATTATCTAACACTTTAAACAACAAATTAAATATGCCTGAATAACTATTTATTCTCAACTCAATTTGAAAAGATAAACTCTCAGTAAGTTGAAAACGCATTCTGCTAATATAGAAAAAAAAAGTAAATTGAGGGATCGTTGTATAATCTTAAAATTATTAAATATGCAATATCTATTTAGTTATAATTTTTAATTTTAATTGTCTGTTCGTAAGATTTTTATTTTAATTATTTTATTTATCATACTCACATTTTTTATTATTATTCTCTTTTATCTTTAAAAGTGATATGTCTTACCTTTAAACTCTTTTTCTTCTTTCTAAAGTCACCTGCTACATCATGCACATTTCTCAAACTTGAATGTAAATAAATTTTGTTGATTTTTTTTTCAATAATAGTGGTTTTTTAGAGAATTTATTTGTTTGCCATACCTTTTATTGTATGGATTGCTTGCTTCATATGTGATATGCTTTGTTTAGTTTAATTTGTTGTATAGCTTTTACAAATCATGGAGTGTCCAAATTCAATTTGTCTATCAGTTTTTTATCCCTTCAAATGGTGTGACAAGATTAATATAATAAGAGGTATTTTTTATAAATAGTATCTCGAAATATGCAAATAAGAGACTATTGAGCTCTGCTACCTTCACCCTTCGCTATTAACCTTTGCTATTAATGAGCTATGAGATTTGGGATTCATAAGGTAGTGACACTTAGATTGGTTTTGAAAAGTTAAGGTGAGTAATCATTTTAAAAAGTAAATGAGAACAGTAATGGAGTTGGGTGTGTTTTTCATATTTGTTGCATAATAAATTAAGAGATTAAAGAAAATAAAATGAATTTTTTTTTTTTTCAGAGTAAAAGAGTATTTATATTTATTTATGTATAAGGTATATTTTAGACTTATCATTTTAAAATAAATAAAAATACTTTTTATTATATGATTCATTTATGATATGTAATTGGTTCATTTAATACTTAATTGGTTTAAGTCATGTCATTTTTAACATTTATTATATCAGATTTATTATAATATGCACATTTAAAATTATGTATGGAGACTAAAGGAAAGACATAGTTTAAGGAGGTTGAAATTAAAGAATTAGAATAAATTAAAAGAATTTGAAAATTCTTTCCGTCTATAATTTTGAATGAACAGGTCGGTGTTCAACTCATGCTTAAATAGAAAATTAATGATGAGAATATACATATATCTCAATTGTGATAGAACTTATATTTTATATATTATCATCAACTAACTTTTCATATTTAAGATTGTATCTTTTAACCTTCTTGCCAGAAAATCCATTTATCTATGCGGCTTCGTTATTTTTTTTTAGTTTTGTCATAGAATCCTCAAGATGGTCCATCTAATTTAAGATTTTTATGTTGCCCTTAATTTTCTTGAATTTTATAACGCTTGCGGGTGCGAGGGCTAATCTTGTATTCTCTTTGGTGATTAATTAAATTATTTTTAAATAAAATATTTTTATATCATTTCATGTGTATTGTCCAACAGAAAAGAACCGGTCAATCGTGAACATGACGTGGTAATCATGTCCGACGTGTGGGCATCACATAATATGAAGCAAGTAAAGCAACCACCCAACACATTGGACTAGAGCACGTGATAGCAACACCAGTTTACAAATTGAGGTATGAAGTTTGATGTCACATAATAATTATATTTCTTCTTTAAATTAAAAAATTAAAAGTCTAATTTAATTGAATGCAGTAACTAAAAATATATAACTCATAGTTATATCTAAATTATCTAAATTATTTATTAAATTTATTTATATGCTTGTTTTAATTATATAAACTAACTATATTTATTTATATGTTTTTTATTTTTCTTTTTTTATTTTCATTTTAAACTAACGATATCTCTAAAGATAATGAGAGTAGTGGAGACCCTCTAGAGGTCTGCCTCTAATGTCACTATCCAAGTTTATTATATTATCCACTCCACTTACTATTTATTAAATACTACATCATGAATTTTGAACAAATACATTTGACTGTGTCCAACTAAATATGATAATTTTTATTTAGATCAAATTTAAAATTTATTTAAATATATAAAATTTTATATTCACCCATTATATAATTACACAACCATAATCTAAATAAATATTTTTCTAATATAGCTGAGGTAGAAAATTTTAAATCTGAGAAGAAAATTCCACCCACCTGTATAATAGTTTTGATTGCTAATTTAACTACCCAACCTTATCATGGGAATTTCCTTTTTTTTTATATATATAGGAATTTCTTAATGATTAACATTTTTAACGTGATATTAATTATTTTGTTAAAACAATATAACATAATTAGATATTTTTCATAAAATATAAGAAAGTCACGATTTTAGATTGCTTGAAGTTTGTTTTTGTTGAGAAATAGTAAAAAGTTATTTGTTTCTTTTATTATAAGATAATAAGTTAATATAATCAAAACAAAGGAAATATGATGAGAAACAAAATAACAGGAAAAAACGGCCGTTAATGAGAAATTACATTATGATTAACAAGTAAATATTGATTCAAGTAATATTATTACAGCATCTAATTTGAATAAACAACAATTTACGGATCAAATTTCATGGCGAAAGTTTATAGAAATCTTAAAATATACAAGTTTGCAAATTGAATTTTCCTTATATTTAATATATATAAATATTACCTTATAAAAGGAAAAATAGTTATAATTTTTTTTTTTTTAAGGAAAGAACTTGTTCAAATTCAAATATATATATATATATAACTTACTAAAAAAAAGTGCATAATTTCCTAATTAACTTCTACCTAACCCACGTAATCCAACTCAACCAAACGGACGCTAACTGCCGCCTTGCTGTTTGACCTGGCCCTTTCCAATTCCATCTCCTTTCCCGCGTCCCTAAAATTCCTTCCGTCTTCCCTAACCCCTCACTCCCTATTCCTTTCTTGCAACACTCTCTCAAAGACCCATTCAAGCGCTTTCCCACCCGCTACCGCCTCTCAACTCTCCGAACAAACACCTCCGAGCTCATTCCTTTTTCACTTTCTTTCTTGTTTTCTGCCCTGTATCCATTACGTGCCAATTTTTTGACCATGTCATTTCTTTCTTTCTTCCTCATTATAATCTTTTCTCTTCTCTCCTTCTCCGTTTCTCAATTCCCTCCTCCTAGAGGTAATAATTGATGTTTTGTTTTCAGTTTTCTCTGTAAAGAAACTGTTTTTTGAAAAAATTTATGTGGGTTTTGCAGGTATTTTAATTAATTGCGGCACCACCGCTTCTTCCATAATCGCGGGTCGTCGATGGCTTCCGGATGCCGGTTTCATTTCCAGAGGCACTCCCAAGAAGCTTTCAATGCCTGTCCTGGCTCCTATCCTCTCCACCGTCCAATCATTCCCTCTGAAGAACAATCTTCATGAAAAGTTCTGCTACGTGGTTCCGGTTTTCCGCGGTGCCAAATACTTGATTAGGACTACGTACTTCTATGGAGGGATCAACGGTGATGCTGAACCCCCAGTATTCGATCAGATTGTGGACGGAACTTTCTGGAGCGTGGTGAATACGACGAAAGATTACACCAACGGCATGTCGTCATACTATGAAGGGGTTTTTCTGGCTCAGGGGAAGACTATGAGTTTGTGTATCGGGGCAAATTCTTACACGCATTCGGACCCGTTTATTTCTGCTTTGGAGTTTGTGATTTTGGGGGATTCGTTGTATAATTCCACAGATTTTAAGCGATATGGCCTCAGCTTGGTTGCCAGACACAGTTTTGGATACAATGGATCCGTAATTCGGTGAGTTCTAAAATTAGCTTCTCTATCGTAATAGAAAATTGGGTATTGAACAAGTCATGGTTTGTATTCTTATTCTTAACATAAACAAATTCTTTGGTTTTTGTCAGATACCCTGATGATCGATTTGATCGGTTTTGGGAGCCATTTGGAGAAAAAGATCCCACCATATCGAAAAACAATAATCTATCAATTTCCGGTATATGGAATCTTCCTCCCTCGAAGGTATTTGAAACGGAGTTGACGACAAGTCAATCTGGTCCCCTGGAGTTGAGATGGCCTCTGGCTCCCCTTCGGAACTCCATTTACTACATTGCTTTATACTTCGCAGATGATCGTAATTCATCTGCCGTGCCTTCAAGAGAGTTTAATGTCAGCATAAATGGGATAACATATTACAAAAATTTTACCGTCACACATGTAGGCTCTTCCGTCTTTGCAACGCAGTGGCCTCTTGTTGGGCTTACTACTGTTACTTTGACTCCCTCTGCTGGTTCTAGTTCTCCTCCATTGATTAATGGGGGAGAGATTTTTGAGGTCATGGTGCTTGGAGGAATAACTCGTACAAGAGATGGTATGAGTCCAACATTTAAAATGTTATTCTAAGTTTCAACATGTTTCTTTATCTAAAATTCTCAAGGAACGTACCGGTTAAATGGGTTTTGTGTTCTTGTTACAGTAATCGCTTTGGAAAAACTGAAAAGCAGTCTCCGTAACCCTCCAGTTGACTGGAGTGGTGATCCTTGTATGCCTCGTCAGTATTCATGGTCTGGAATTACATGCTCCGAGGGCCCCCGAATTCGTGTCATTGCATTGTTAGTCCAACTTAGTCATGACTCATGACAGAGATTTTTTTTCAATAGTTATCATTGCTTCACGAACAATTTTCTTATTCTTTCCATCACTTCTACAGGAATCTGACAAACATGGGCCTTTCAGGATCAGTGTCACCAGGTATTGCCAGAATGACTGCATTGACGGACATGTAGGTTGTCAATACTAAATTTGTATATAAAACGAAACTGAATAGGAATTTGTATACTGATTATTTGTTGTTTTGACAGCTGGCTTGGAAATAACAATTTGTCTGGTTCAATTCCTGATATCGGTTCATTAAAGTTTCTGCAAACATTGTAAGATTCCCCCTTTTTCGGTAACACCATTTCTATTGGATTATGGATTCCAAATTGAGTCTATTACTCTTATTATCTTAGGGCAATAGGGTATTTGGCATGTCTTTTTGTTGGGGGCGGAGGAGAGTGTGGTGTTGGTTCGTTCTATTTTAATTTGTTGAAATATCGGGGGATAAATTATTTGGATGCTACTTATATGCACTTCGGTTTGGTTCTTCTGATGTGATGTTGCTTTTCTTTTAAAGGCACTTGGAAAACAATCAATTCACCGGAGAGATCCCTTCATCATTTGGAAGTATTCAGAACCTGCGTGAACTGTAAGTCTTACATGAGAAAATATTCCGACTTCTTTTTTCCTTTGTTTGACATTCTATCCATTGCTTACTTGCCTCTGCTACCATTAAATACATATTGTAGTCAGTATGGTTGGCAGCTTGGTCAGGATGCTTTTAGGTGTTTCCTGCTTGTCACTGTCATACTAATTGCTTATTTTATGGTTAAGTCAATTAGGGTATATTAAACAAATTCAGGGGTGCCCAATTAAGGGACATTTATCTACTGTAAATTTACACATTCCTGTTTTTGCATGCCTTTTTCTCCTTATATATTCTTTTTTGGTGGAATGTTAATGTGATAATTTAGTTAATTTCATTCTCTGTACCTGACTTAATTCTCGCCTTGGACAGATTTTTACAGAACAATAATCTAACTGGTCATATTCCAAATAGCCTTACTGGAAAACCTGGGCTGGACCTTAGGTAAGCTTGGAATACAGAACTCTTATTATGTGCATGGTCAGTTATTATCAAAAAGATAAGCATTAGTAGTTGCCTGTTAAATCTGAATGTCTAAATTGAATTTGTTTTTAGGATCTCTCCTGGAAATCAGTTTTCATCTCCAGCACCTTCTTGAGCAAACAAACTCATTGCACTCAAGGCAAAGGTGACAAGGAATCAAGGATGCATTTATCACCAAACCTGATTCCACTCATTGATTGTTTTTTAGAAATCCATAGAGCTTTGAAAATTCTGCTGCTGAAAGCTTTCTCTGTTATGCTGGAAGATTTGCGGCATCAGCTTTCTCTGGTTTGACCTTATACGAGCTCCATAATTCACTTCAGGGATCCCCAGATGTATGCTTAAAAGTATTTATTCATATGAATATCAATTTTTTATTTCTATTTCTTTTAACACAGGATAACTGTATCATGTCCTCAACCTTGGATGTAAATTACAAGTCCATATGCGGGTCATTCTTTATGGTGTATTTTTCTTTTATTTTCATCATGTAATATGTGGAAACAAATGTTTCTAGATTTTATATACAATGGAAGGTTTGATCATTTGCAGCGGCTTAATTTCTTATATTATTCAGTAGCACTCTCTATACAACGGTGAACTGCAAACCTTTTGATTGTTTGTAGGTCACGAGGAATCTTTTCTTTTCCTTCTAAATGTGCTCTTCTTCTTCTTCATTATCATTGTCATCATCATTTTTTGTTTCTTTGTTATAGTGTCTGTAGGAATCTTTGATATCATAGATGAGATCTTCTCAATTTCCTTCCATTGTTCCTTAATAATTTTACGGACTGTCAAGCCTTATTTGCTTTTCAACTGTGAGTACCGAGAAAGAGTGGCATGTGTACTGTGAAAGTAGGAAGAAAGGCAATAACAGTTCATAGATATTCAATAATGGGCAGTGAGAAGTACTCCACATGATACTCCCATCTTAGAAAACGTGCATTTAGTTTCAGTTTAAGACCATTGATCAGATTCCATCATCGCATGTGGGCCGTCCCAATTCTCAGGCTCTGCCTACTGCATGTGCCCTCATCTCTTTCCTAATGTTTCTGATCCACAAGTCATAACTAAAGCTTTTTCAGGCTTTGTTTGGCTTAGTATTGAAATACAAAAATAAAGCAGCTAAAATTATAGTCAATAACATATGTAATGTTATCATTTACATTATAATTTAAAAGATTCATCGAAATTAACATAATCTAGATACAGAAGTAGGGAAATAAAATTATAAAAAAAAAAGAGTCTGAAGTCGACTTGAAATGAAAGAACTGATAAGAAAGCTCAACATATTAGACAATCCTACAGAACGCAGACAAGCTTGAGCTACCACCTTTTCTCCTCACCTCATCTTTCTAATCTCCCCTTCTTAAGGGGAAACAAAGGTGGCAAAGGACTGCTCTTCACCGGGCTGCAAATGGGCACATTTATCATTGGCCTTATCCTAATAGTAGCTGATCTGGTTCTCTCCAATCCTTTCTTCATCCTTTTCCCTTGCTTGTCTCTGTTTCCAGAGCCTTGTTTGGCTTCTACTGTGGTAACGATATCGGCTAGGGAGCTAGAAGAAGATGATGTTGAGGAGGAAGATGATGATGGTGAGAGAGAAGAAGCACGTTGCTTCTTTAACCTCAGCAATTCTTTCCAGAGAACTGTGCATTTTGGGGGCCTTGGAGATGGGTCATCATCAACAAACCAACTTACTCTAGGCTCCTCCTTGTTCACCTCCTCTTCTTCTTCTACTTCCATAGTTTCTTTACTTTTGAGGCTGATTTTATGGAGTTTCTCAGATTGCTGCATTTGCCAGAAGGGAAGTAACTTCCCTTCAAAAAAGAGCTCGTCTGCAGTTAAAATGGCGTGGCTACTCATATTGCCTGAGAGGAACTCAAATTCTGCATTTCTTGCCTTTTCTCTTTCCATTTCATGGTCTTCTTCAGGCTGCAAAGTGTTTGGACTAATGGAAATGAAGTTGTTTTCATCAAGAAATTCTGCAGAGAAAGAAATTCTAGGACTCGAAGTTTGATCAATGGATCTAGAGGTCGCTTGAACTGTTTCCAGCGAGACCATTTTGTATGTCCAGCCAAGAAGAAGGAGAGAGAGTTTGTGAAGATGGGTGAGGTTTGTATGAAGAGATGCATGGGATTTGTGATATATAAAGGGCAGAAGATGATTTAATTAATTGTGCAACGTTCATTTTTAATCTGCTTCCTTTGTTTTGTTATGGAGAGTAATTGTTTTGGACGGTGAGATTATAAAAATGATTGTGGTCTGGTGAACCCCTAACAACTGAGCTCAGAGACTGTTTACAATATGGGGACATCACATCACATGGATACCATGGAAATTTTTACTTTTCTGCCTAAACTCATAATTTACTCCCATAACTTTTTTGTTTTACCTCTACAATTTTTTAATTATTAACAATTTACTAACTCCAATAATTACATATCACTCTTTCCATTTTTAATTATCAAATAACTCAATTCTTATAAGAACTAGTAAATATTATACTTGAATTGTAAAATTAAATTATTTTACAAGTTAAAAATTAAAGAGTAAATAATAAGAGTGAACGGTTTAAAATCGAATTGAAATTAAAATTTAGTATTTATTCAAAAAATAAAATAAAATTAAAGTAGAAAATAATCTGAATTAAACCGGTCTAGTTCAGTTTAATTGATTAATTAAATTTTTAAGAATATTTTATTTTTTATTTTTTATTTTTAATATTTTAAAATTTAATTGAAATATTTTAATTTTTATTAGGGTATGATCTTCCTAGAACGACATAATATTACTAACTAATCTATTTGATTCAGTTTTACTAAATATTTTTTGATTAAAATCAAATTAAACTAAAAAGATATAAAATTAAACTTAATTTTTAAATTAATTTACTTCATTTGGTTTAAATCAAAATACTCTCATAAAAATGATAAATATACAATTGAAAGGTAAAATAATTGAAGCGTTGATTTTCATTGGAAAATTTTTTGTATACATACAGTAACATAATTTAAATTTTGAAGCAAAAAAAATTCTGAAATCTAAAAATTGAGACACACACAACCAGGCAATGCATAATGAAAACTTAAACAAGGTTTTTCTTCCTTTAGGTTATCAGCAATTGATTATGAAGAAATTGGATCAGTCAAAGATAAGATCACAAGGATTGACTCTAAAACAAGAAAAAGAAAAGAGTCCTAGCATGTGGTCACATGAGAGTAATTTCTTGCCATGTGACAGCTGAATCAAAGAAATATTATACCATCAAAATGACCAAGTTAGGCTTCAAAAGGGTTTGGCCTTTGCAGGTACGACATGTAATTTTGTCCTTAAATGGAGGGCTTTATTGACCAATGGGACAAGTTACAGGAAATATATATAATGGAGAATACTTGAAAAAGCTTGCAATTAAGATTTGGACAGGGCTAATTAAATCCAGACAGCTAATAAACATAGGAATAATCTTTTGGTTATAATAGAAAGCTATATGAAATTTGATTATTGAGTAGCACATCATTTCAAGCATTGTGGTGGCCCTGGCTCTCCTTGTTCTATTATTGAGGGAGACAATTATGCTTAAGCTTTAACAGACCCAGTTAGACAATCAACCAAACATGTGATAGGCAAAACTAAATTAGCCTTGTTTATTCTTCTTGTATTATTTCTTCTTTTAACTTTTGGAATTATATGGGAAGTGCTCTTTTTTTTTTTCTTAAAAAAAAAACTCAATTTGGAAAAAGAAATTATTAAATACATGTGCATTTGCTGTGGGGGAAATTTTGTATAATTAATTTCATCACAAAAGGTTTTTTTTTTTAATTTTTTCTCTCTAAAATTAGTATAATTTTTTTATAAACCTTTACAAATTTTCGATCCTATCGATCTCAAGAAATTAATAAAATATAAGCAAAGACCATCAAGAGTTTTCTCGGTTTACCCACCCTGACAGCCTTATAAATGTGAAAGCAAGAGATGAGAGAAAACTTTGCTCTTTATGATGTGGTTAAATATTCATATGTTAAATTTTATTATTAGTTTTTTCAAATTTAAGAAAAATATTTTTATATTTTATTTATTAAAATTAAAAATATATTAATCAAATTGCTTATTTTTTTTAAATATGAGTTGTTAAATTATATACATTAATAGTTATAATAATAATAATATAATATTTATGGTGGAAACAAGTTGCTTAACATTTTTGTAAATAAAAAACTTAAAGAGTTTAATTTTATAAATTAGAAATTAACTTGCAGTAAAAATCCAAAGCAAAGGTAAAAATGAAGAGTTACCATTTTCCCAGAAGAGATTTAAAACTCTATTTTCTTACTTTGGAACAACAAGAGAGCAGAGCAAGGACAACACAGACGGAGAATTGTGAAAGGACCAGAGAACTGTGGTGTGGGATAAGAAGTTTGTACAAGGGCAACATTGTAATTAACGTGGGAAATATCTCTCATATGTGGAGACCACAAACTCATTGTATTAAACTGATGCATGGTTTTAGCTGTTTTCATGCAAAGCCTAGCTGTTAATGATAACACCACGCAACACCTTGCTTCTAGACGTTATCTTTATAGAAACATATTCTCTTAATTCTCAAAATTGGCCAACAAATATATTTTAAAAGAAAAATCTATACATTATACTGTGAATATCATACTTGTACTTATATTTTAAAAAAATTGTTTTGAATAAAAAAATTAAAATATTTTATTTTTTAATAAATCGATCCAACGCCAATAAAATTAAAATACCATAAAACGATGGTTGCCCTAAATTAGGGATGAATAATGATTCCTACTTTTAAGGGAACTAACCTGGATATAATGTAATGGAAAAGATAAGAATGGTTTTGCACATTTTATGGAATTTGTTGAGAGATGTCATTATTGTGCTTTTCTACATTTCTCAACTCTCAGTACAACTTTGCATTTCGACTAAAGCCTAAATTTATTAGCTTTGATAAAAACGTGACACTACTGTTTACATTTTTTACTAAAAATTTGAGTTCGAAATTTTGAAAAGTAAAATTTTTTCTAATTTAGTGGAAACATCCAGAAAACTTTAAAGGGTTCATTAAGCACATGCTTGATTGGAATTCATATCAAAACAAATTTAATTAAAAATAATTCGATTGTCCTTAATTAGGGTACAAATCCAAACAGGGTTCTCAAGGAATTTGACCATTAATTCTCTACCACTATTCTTCACATGATCTAATTTTCTAATGGGGCCGAAAAAAGGTGACCAGCCGCTGCTGCTGCTGCTGCTTTGAGGCTTTATTAATTGTACGTGAAGCTAGAAATGCAATAGTATTATACCACACAGCTAGGATCATGAAACACCAAAACTAGCACTAAATTATGCACATTATTGCCTGATTCTACGCATGTTTTGCTTTATCATATGCAATGAACCATACAAGCTCCAACCTAAGGAGACATTTTTGGAACATCTTTAGACAAAACTAATACCCCAAGTACCTTCCAGCAGCCATTCTCTGATCAACTCTCTGAACTAGAGTTCAATAATTCTGGACAATTATGCTTAATTATGTGTTTACTATTGTTATGATGTTAGGATTTGCATGCTTTGTGAACATGAACCATTATTGTGTTAAACAATATGTGGGTTCTTCACCAGCTTCTAGCTAGACCAGAAGTAGTAAAATTTTGACTCAATTTCCACTTTGGATTGATTAAAACCTACATATGCCTTAGCTTAATTATTATTGTGGCATTATAAAAGTTAATATTTTTTTTATGCAGTTGTGTCCAATATACAAGACACTCTACTTAAATTTTATTTATTTGTAAACAAGAGCAAAATATGAAATAAATATGCTGATTGGGAATGGAAAGACAAATCAGAGGCTCCAATAAATAAATAAAAAAAAAAGACTCGAGTAGTGATCTGAGTAACAAATTGAATGCAAACAATTCTTGCTTATCAATTAAAGAGATGCTTAATGGACTTCTGAAGACACCTGAAGTAATGCCATTATTTGAAAATAGTGTACTAGATCTTCCAAGTAAACTTAGCTATCAAAAAATATGATTTATTTCCCCAGAAGAATCTTTGTAAAAGGGCAATTCTTATCTAGATTCATGATAGACTTTTTATATAAATATGTGAATTTCACTTATTTTTTATATAAATTCATTATAAATAATTGTATCCCAAATTTATATATATTGAATCTATATACACATATTATAAATAAATAATTATAATTTGAGTTTATTCAAATTCACTTTCTTTCGAATCAATATACACGTATTATAATCTTAATAAGAATTACATTTCGAATATCATAAATATCATCATAACAAAGAATTATTCAATTGAGCATGTGCAATTCCATTATTGTTCTAATTCCTAGTATTTTTATAAACGGGGCTTAATGACATATTATAATCTGTCTCTGAAAATGGTTTTCTAATCAGCTATAGAAAAGCAATGAATTGTAGACATTGCTGAAAACCCATTGCTAAAATTCTTCAGCGATGCAGACCCATATATCCGTCGCTATTAAACATAATCAACGGTGATTTATTTTTGTCGCTATAATTTGATTGATTTTGTTAAAAATTAATCGATAACAATTGGATCTGTATAGTGTCTCATAGTCTCCCTGGCTAAGAATTGAGAATCGCTATTTTTTAAATTAAAAAAAAAAAAAGAAGAAGAAAATACATGAGGTAATTAAAGGAAGCATCCAATAATTTAAATTCCTGATGAGTAGCTAGAAATGCATGCAGGGGCCCATTGAGGATTGGGGTGAGGGGCATAGATACCATATGAAGGGAAACGAAAGGATGGTCATCTGAAAGCAGATGTGGAAGTCATAGCCATAAATCTCAATGGCCAAAAGCTCCCTTGTACTACTATATATCTCTGCCTTCTGATTGATTATAATTAATGCTGGACCCTCACCCATATGATTGATTAAAATTCATACCAATGTGGACCCTCACCCACTCTTCAGACCAATTACATCCAGAAACATTTCTGTTGATCCCACTTCTCTAAAACAATTTTCCGCAATATTCTCCCTTGATTGGTCCTGTTCTTCATTTCTCGTCACCCGACACAACTGGTCGGAGAGAAGCTTACAACATTACTAAACAACAATGCCATGCCAAGTTTCCTCCATGGTTCTCCGCTATCCTTTCTTTAATGTCAACAATTGCAGTCCACAAAAAAAAAAAAAAAGAAAAATCCGAAAGATATATATGAGATAGTTCAAGTTCAGTGTAAATTTTTAAATTTAAGAGTTCTGCTTTGAGTAGTTATTATGAGCAATTGCGTTTAGCATTTTCCTTTAACCTAAATCTATAAAAAATTAACCTATTTGAACAGAACATCATTTTAATGATTTATCTTTAAAATCATGAAGTCACGTACAAACACAATTAATATATCCCCAGTCAGAACTCACATGAAGAAGAAAGTATCATTAAAGTTGTTTAATCTAAAATGGCAGTAGGTTCCCATTTCCAAAACAAAGTTACAGAGTCACCAAGATCAAAGTGCCCAGGGATCTCTTTCTCTTTCTCTCTCTCTACATATATAAACATGCATGACAAACTAGAAATGACAAAACTGAAGCTTAAAATATTGGAAACAGAATTATAAATTAAAGAGTACGTACGAAGTTATCGAACTTGTAAAAACACAAGTAATTAATTGATGTACCCAACACATGCACGTTACTAGAAGAGATTAAAGTGAAATTAGCTAGCTTAATTTCTTCAGTTAAATATCTCAACTTTAATTAATTACATTTCATTACTCATCACAGTCTTGCTTTGCATCATGGAGTTCTTGCAATGAGCGATTGCACCTTGGATAGCAGTCTGCAACTCCTCCATGGATGAATTATCTGCATAGCATATACCTCCACCGACCCTACTACTTGTGGCTGAACCCATGAACCCGTTTCTATATAGCACGCCAGAGTGGCTGGGAGATGACCTCATGGACGATGGGCAGCTTGAAACGCAGCTTCTTTTTCTTGGGTACCTCAGGTTTCCAGAGAAAGAGTGGGAAAATTCTCGGTTGCTTTCTTTGCTTGCATTCCTTACAGAGTGGTAATCAGGTCTATCTGATTTTATGGAGAATGAGATGCTGCTTATTGGTTCTGTTGGCATTGGATTTACACCTCCCATTTTTTGCTGTTGTTTCTGGGAAAGTTTCTCGTACAATGGCTTCACTTTCTTCAAGTACTTCCTTATCACCTCCTTTGCTGTAGCGCTCATTCTTTTCACTGAAGAACCAGACACAGCATCGTTTTCGCGGTTCTTGGGCTCCTTCTTGAACACAGAAGAAAATTTCGATAGAGAGAAGTACTTAATGCTCTTCTTGATCTGAGGATTAAACTGAACATGGGTTTGAAAATGAGGAGGATATGTGTTGTTAAGCCGCTTGAACTCATCGTCTTCAGTGACAGAACTGGGTCTTGAAGAATCACACTCTCCGAGCAATACAAGATCGTTACAGAAGGAGGAGGTGGAGTCATTGGAGCTGCCGGTAGAGTAACGAGAGGCGGTGGTGGTGGTATCTGAAGAGGAAGATGTGCTTGAAGAGGCTAAAAGGAGTGTACGAACCATGGAAATGCGGGGGGAGAGATGCAGAGGCAAGAGCTGACCCTTGTAGAAAAGCTCGTCTGCTGGACATAGAGCTGTGGAAGATTTGCGAGGAGACAAAGAGATGGTGAACTCAAAATCTGAGGAAGAAGAAGAGAAAGAGTGAGAAGGTGACGAGGGTAGAGTTTGGGATGATCTTGAATCTTTCTCTCTTCTCTTCCCCATCTGTGGTTGCTACATTATCTGCATTGTACAATCAGCAAAGAGGGGTAGAGAGAGAGAATGATGATGATGACTTTTGAGAAGTAAAATTGAGTGAGAAGGATGGATGCTTCTTATAATGATTCGAAGATATAGAGATGGAGACTTCTTTGACCTCACTCTCTGCTGCGGCGAGTGGAAAACAAGCCCCACCCACCATCCACCACCCACTAGTAATTGTGGTCCATTTTTGGATCTGGGTAAGGTGGGAGCCTGCGAAGGCTCACATGTCTCTTTCCCCATCTCTCTCTTGTGTTTGTGTGATTGCATGCATTGGCGTCACGTGCCCTTAACGTGAAAGGTGGGGAGGGTTGGGAACTGAGAAATCCTCTCTATGTATAACTGAGTAATTAGTGTAACGAGTAATCATCATCAACAGTACCTGCTGACTCATATCACAGCTGTATTAATCAAGTTTGACCTGTTCTGCAGCTGTTTAGTTAGGCTCTGGATTTGGGGGTGATTATTTATAGTCATAATTTTTCTTTAATTACATTTGCTTGTGGGACAACGAAAACTATTTTGGGGTTTAGTAGCCTGACTCCCAGCAGTTGTTCACCTAGTTATATGGGATTTTTGTTTACTCTTCTTCTGCTAGATCATTCTTCAAATACGTTGAAATTAAAACATGGGTTGTGATCAGATAAATGCGGATTGATTATTGTAATTTTCAGCAGCAAGAAGATCAATCTCTGGAATTGATGCTTATTAAATGAAGGCAGCGAAAATGAAGATCGTACACTTACTCTCACGTGAAAGAGAAGCAATGATTTATGGGCAATCACATTTTCCAAACACAGGCCTAATATTAACAAGTTAACTAGAACATGGGTTAATTAAGGTGTCCACCCAATCAATTTTATTATAATAAATCAATAATTTTATTAAAAAAATACTATTTCCATCTCACATTTTAAACCAATAATTTTAATTAATAATCTTAATTTAAAAGAAAATTAATAATTTATCTAAGATACCCATTAGATTAAATTTTTTTGTATAGAGTTTTCTAGTAGAATGTCTACATTCTTCGGAGGAGCTCTTCTCTGCAAAAATTGAGCGCATTATCATCACACTTAACCTCACACATTTTTTCTTGATCCTGAGTGGAATCTTACTAACAACCATGTGTTCAAAGAAGCTAATAAATGGCTGATTGGTTGGCAAACGCTGCTGCTCCTTTTCCGGTGGGCGTGTATGTCATTGAAGAACCTCCTGCAGGCTTTGTCAATTGTTTGAGACGCGATGGCGATGCTGCCTTGGAATATGCTCTGAGCTTATGAACTGGCCCAACAGACATAGGCCACTGCTGGTACATCGTGGGCCGTGTGGGCTGGACCTAATCCAAATCTACTTCACATGATACGCACAGCTGCGCACGTTTGAAACGCCACGGTGGTGGTTGGAAGTTGGAACTCCAAAACCATTTTCGGATTCGTAAAACCAAAACCCAGTTGAAATCAAGACCTTGAATTAATTATATCATAGATGCTAAATAAAAACCCCTAACAACAACAACCCAACCAAACTCACCGAACTGAAGAAAAGAAACCACCGAAATTTTGGATAGGAAAAAAAAGATCAAATATTTATCTTCATTCGCGCACGTCTCTCTCTCTCTCTCTCTCTCTTCTATTCGTTTCTTTGACCTCCCTTTACGCTTTCTCTTCTTTTAAACCCCTATAACAATCTTTTATCAGTTTCACGCTCAGTTCTAAGGCAAAAAAAGGAAAATTTTCTCATCTGAATTTTGTTCATTATCTCAATCACGGGGCTTAGATCTAAATTTATAACTGATCAGGTTATCTTCTTTTTTTTTTTTTTAATTTGATAATAGGATCGCTTATATTATTATTTTTTTCAATTATAAGTGTTTGCTTTTTGTGGTCGATTTTCTTCGGAAAATTTGCCGTTTGTACTGAAATTCGAATAGTCTGTTTGTATTGTATGTTTTGTTTGGTTGCTGAAGGATTTTACTTCTGCTTTTTTAGGATCCGAGCTAATTAGATTCTTCGATTGCTTATGTTTAAATTTCGTTTAAATTTGTTATTATCGACGAGTTAAGCTGGTTTGTTTTGGAGCTGCTTTTTTTCCCCAGTTGTTGATGCTTAGAGCGTCGATGTTAGGCTAGGAATATAAAAAAAGAGTGCAGCTTTGTCTGAATTTTTAATTAGCCAAACTTGAAATTTTGAGATTTTGCTGTTTATTTGATGGGTACATCTATATTAGCGGAGTGCTCGACCTCATACGAAAATGAGTTCAATAACCCTTAGATTAAATATTTATATCGAGACTTAGAGCAATCAGCTGAAGTGTATATAATAAACACATGAATTTAGATATAACTGGTTAATTTGGTGAATGTCAAGGTCATCCTTCTAAAAGTAATTGTCCTACTTGTGTAATGATGAAATTGTATAAGTTTTGGAAAGAAACATAGATATCAGGTTTATGGTATCTCACATCATTATGCATACTACTTTCATCTTGGTGGATAAGTCTAATATATATATATATTTCTTTTAATCTCGTTGACATTTTTCAATATTTGGGTAATTTTTCAGCAACAATGTCTTTCGCTCGGAATTACCATTCACAAGGTGGCACTCTCCATGATGATCGTTGGTCCTCTTTCAATAGAAACAACTACAATAACAGGAACCGAAGTATGAACACAAATAGGACCAACAGTTACAACCATAACTGGAATTATAACCATTTCCATGACTTCCCTGGAAATTTCAGGGACCACATTAACAACGCTTACAATTATGTTAATATTCCTAGTGGTGCTCCATCCTTGAAAAGGAGAAAATTTAGTGCTGGCACTTGGGGAGACGTTGGGAGACATTTTGTGAAACACATCAGCTATGAAACCACTGTTCCTTCAACCTGCAACAATTCTGTCCCTCCTGCAAGATCAAATGCTGAGACATCCACGTCTACCAGCTGCAAACGTGACCGCACAAAATTGGAAGATGATGAACCGGTATTTATGTCGAGGGATGAGATTGAGAGACACTCCCCATCAAGAAAAGATGGTATTGATGCACTACGAGAAACCCATTTGCGGTATTCTTACTGTGCATTCCTTCAGAATCTTGGACTGCGGCTTGAGTTGTAAGTGCTTAATCTTGAGTTGAGTGCATTTATTGATTACTATGTTTTCAATTCTTTTGTGCCAACAAATTTGTTCATATGTTTTTGTTATGGGTTCTAAGAAATCCAGCAGTTCATTTCCCTTGTTATATTATAAATTTTTTCTTCCTAGAAAATTTTCCCTTGTTATATTCTCAATTTTTCTTCATACAAAATTTATTAATAAACAAATTGTGTGTCCAGGCCTCAAACCACTGTTGGTACTGCCATGGTTTTGTGCCATCGTTTCTTTGTTCGAAGATCACATGCTTGCCATGATAGATTTGTGAGTTCGCTACTCCCTTCTGCTTAATTTTTTTTGTTAGATTGATAGAAGTTATTTCGAGGAATGAGGATACTTCACAAGCAGTCGGTATAAGGTTTTGTTTGCAGCATTTATCCAAGTACTAATTTTCTGGAAATGCATTGTGGGATTAGCTCTTTGGGACTTCTGTGTCAGAAAGGGTTAAATCATAACTATTATCATTTATAGTTATTTTTATTTTGACATCATTCACTTATTATATAACTAATAATTCATTTCATTCAGTATTTCTTGCATTTAATTTTGTGGTTGGGTTGATCTTTCAAAACTTATTTGATATCATTGAAGATGTTGTATATCATGGTACAAACATTTATTTAAGATGTGTGCTGTGACTTATGGTGCATATTCCAGATTATCACAGTTATGCTCATCACAAATGGTCTGCCACTGTTGCAGTTAATTGCTACTGCTGCTATTTTTCTTGCTTCAAAGTCTGAGGAGTCGCCACGCCCTTTGAACAATGTACTGAGAGCATCTTGTGAGATTTTTCACAAGCAAGATATGACTTTTTTGTCATGTCTTCTCCCTGTTGTGAGTACCTTCTTACCTTTCTTATAATCCTTCACTCCCCCAACCAATTAAAAGAGATGTGAAGTGATTCTGTTTGTTCTCCTCATAAAAATTATGAGATAAAAATAAAAGGTTTTTGGTTCCATTTTTTTTTTAATTTATATTCATGGAATGCCATTTTTGCAAAATGTGGAAATTCCTTGCCTCCTGTGACTTCTAAAATTGGCTTTCTTTTATATTGCTATAAATATCAGATTCAGAACAATCATTTAAGGGTGCACATGTACTTGCACGAGCTGTTCAGATCTTTTTAGATGTTTCATGTACCTTCATGCTTCAAATTTGGAGCTGTCTTAAAAAAATAAAATGACATGCTGACGTGAAATGAATTTTTCCAACAGGATTGGTTTGAGCAGTATCGGGAGCGAGTGATTGAAGCTGAGCAAATGATACTGACAACTCTAAATTTTGAACTTGATGTGCAGCATCCATATGCTCCTCTTACATCTGTCCTTAACAAATTAGGGTTTTCACAAACTGTTTTGGTGAACTTGGCCTTGAACTTGGTCAGTGAAGGGTGAGTTTATAAATTCCATTGTTGTATTCTGGATTAAATCTTAGAAATTTGTATATCATTTAGTTTTAGTGACAAAATAAACAAGCTCTCTTGAACTTAACTAATCTTCTATGATTCTGATGTGCTTTCTTCAGGAAGCAACTTTGTTTGGTCTTGTTTTAGATATGTTTATATGCGGATTTCTCGAGAGTAATTTAGTAAAGTCACAGTTTGTGTTTAGGAAGTGTTGTTGCAGCTATGGTGATTTGTCTATGTACATCTGGGCTGGTGAGTGTTTAATCTCAACTAGTCAGAATATTTGTTGAGGTTTCACGTTACTTGGGTGGTTGGACCAAGGAGGAAACTGGGTGTCTTCTTGTTCTCTTTGGTTCAAACTTTGTTGTACTTGCATCAGTAATTTTCATCTTTTGAGCAACTGCTTTGCCTAGTAATTCTGGTATGGGATATTGATTTTTTTGGCATGGCATATAATTGCAGGGTCTACGCAAGATTGCGTGCTTATTATCTGGCGGATTGATATGCTGTGCATGGAAAGTTTTTTTGTTTTAACCTCTGAAGTTGAACTGCCGATATAATGTGGATCACATAAACATGACTATATCCCCCATCAACCTGGTTATCTGCTATAAAGATAGCCTCAGAAATTCCGTAATTGCTTTTGCTGTTTAACTTAATTCCAATTTTTCATATCTTATTTGGACAAATTCTCTAGGTCCTTCAATACAAACTTCTAGTTTGAGAAACCTGGTTGATTTTCCCATTGTCCTCCCTTCAGACATTGGGAGGAATTCTGCTGATTGGGCTTGAACCAGAGACTGTCTATGGTTGTCTTCCCCTGCATTAAATGATTTTTGTAACTTGCTTCCTCAAATAATTGGTGCTAGTTGTTTTTCATGTAAAATGTTTTTAGTTGCATAGTTTATCGTGAAACCATGTTGGATTTTTACGTAATCCATTTTTGCATTTCTTGAGCTTTTCAAAAATTAGTTTTTTCTTTCTAGCTCAAATTCATTAATGAACAATACTTTTTTATCAAAAAAGATTTCAGACATTTGTCTAAAGGTATTTCCATTTGATACATGAGTTTCAATTGGTTTCTGTTGCATAGTATAATCTAGTTTGAGTTCAGTGTATGTTCTGAAATGGTATTTGTGTTAACAGTTTAGCGGGAACATGTCATTTATGATGGTATAATTTAAAAGTGTCATAATCTTGTCAGCAAAAACCATGTAGGGATGGGGGATAGAACAAACAACTCCACCTATTTACGAAATAGCCTATTCATGAAGGGTTCTAACTTCTAATAGTTGTTTACAGCATATATTTTATCCAGTACTTGTAGGTGCTAAAACTTGAATCGATTATGTCACATGGTGAAGACCTTCCAATTGGGAGACCACTATTAACAGTATTACTCGATCCCTAAAATGGACTTCCTAATACTGCTGGAAGTTTTGATAGAGATGGTCTATTGTTAACTTAAACCTTTTTTCAGCCTTAATTTATGTATACATATAACATTATATTATGCTATATGCATGAAATATGTTCTCCATATCTCTTATCATTTTGTATCTTGACTTCTCTTGCTGTCACTTCTTTTTCTCTTCAACAGCAATCTAGTATATAAGTTGTTTTTTTTAATTGGAGGATGCTTATTATCTTTCTTTTCAGTAAAGAGGATACTTACCTTCTGTGTTATATATATATATATATAAAGAGGACATTATTATACTTCCTGTTCAATATTTTCACCTTTGAAAGTACATGCATTTCATATTAAATGAAAATCAAGAGATTATATTCTTGAAGAAAAAAGCATTCTCTAGTGAAAGTATAGTTTTTAAAGGTGTGCTAAGGCCCAATGTGCACAGGTTGCTAGTGCCTCTGCCAAGCTAAGGCAGCCAGGCAGGTGCCTGAACAGGAGTGCACCCTTTGGCTGGCACAATACGTAGAAAAAACTTATCATGCAATTCTTTTATTGAGATACTGAAAGGGGGGAAAACAAAAGAAAAAAAATTATAGGTAACAACCTCCACTAATAAGGACATAATCATATTTTGCAAGGTAAAAGTTACCTCCAATTTTTTCCCTTCCTTTTTCCCGTAACTAATTTGATTTGATTTTTTTTTTTGCTACCTTTGCTTTTCTGATATTCTAACATGATCACATGTTCATATGTTATCCACAGAAATGTGTAGTTTTATCCTCCCCACACATCTCCCTCATTTACTTGTCTGATGAGTTTGTAGGATGTGATCATTTCTGAGAGTTCATTTCTTGGTTTAGGATTACAAATATTACACCTCTATAGATGACTCATTGTATTAAACTTTGAATGTCTGTCATTCTCTCTTCTTTGGTCCAGTATAGAATTAATTGAATTAGGCATAATGCATTAAGGTGCCAAAGGAAAGAATATGGCTTCTCACTGTTCTAGAAATTGTTTTACATTGTTGTTTTTATATGTAAATGCATTCTCTGTAGCTTGTAAATTCCTGAAATGCTTTTGACTAATCTCAACCAAAAGCTGGCAATGTGAACGGATGAGGAAAGGTTCTTCTCCTTGATCCCTCTTTTGTGAAGAAAGAGGTCGCAAAATGAAAAAGAAAGCAATTTTTCTTTCAAATACAGGCTAGTTGTCATGGAGTCATGTTAGGTGTCAGTTTGGTGTCTGTACCTATTGCTTTGATAGGCTTAGTATGCCTTTTGCTGTTTTCTTCTTGCACTTTGACTCATCTAGTGATAATTTTAACTGAGATAAAGAATGTTATATAATAATTGTCTCTGTGCAGATTACAAATTGCACAAGCCCATGATATGTTAATTAAATAAATGTATTTTTCCTGGCTAAAAAATGATCTTATTGTTAGCTTCTTTTTGTTTCATTCCTTCACCATGTACTTCTGAAGGTTGTCAAGCCTGATTCTTGTAATGCTTAAAATTATGTTCCCTTGAGAAGTGATTTCTGGTGTTCTGGCTGCTTGTAAAAAATGTCTCTGGATTCCAGCTAAAAAATTTATTTCACAACACAATTACACTCACTGCAAATGCCTCTGGTTCATGTGCTGCTTTGTTCAGTGAGAAAAGAGCCTCGAAGATTGGCTCATTGTAGTCATGTATAGGGCTATCTATTCTGTTAATAAAAGAAAAGTTGAACCATAGATGCTGCTATATCTTTTTCCCCCTACTTCTAAAAGGAAAAGAGAGACAATCTTTCAGAGTTCAACATGAGCATATTTTCTAAATACCTCCAGCATGGGCCCTCAAGGTGGCAGCCGAAAGGGCAAAATCTTGAAGGTCTCATGTTCAGAACACTCCCTCCCCCCTTCTCTCTTCCCTGGATTATATGTGGTTTGTTTGTACACTTCCATGGAACATATTTGGAGATTGAGGGAAGCAAAGTTATTAAAAAAATGTCACAACTGTTCTCTGCAGTCGCAGTGGGTGAGATATCCCAGACGTTCATGCCTGGTTGCCTCTTTCATCTATTCAATTCTCTCTTTTTTTTAAAAAAAAAAATGTTTACAAATTTTCTTGAGACAGGTTGAATATTTTAATAGAAGAAAGTATGGTTTTAATATTGTATGGTTCAATTTTGTCCTTGATCATTGAACTTACCAGTAAATTTTATTAGTAATTGAATTCAATTTGTATTGGTAAAAACACTAAACTTTGATTTTGTTTCAATGGAAATCAATTTGGGTGAAATTCTATGAGAAAGTAACAACATTGACCCTATGGGATCAAAATTGTAGTTTGGTTATTTTGTTGATGCAAATTAAAGTTTAGTAATTATGTTAAATAATGATGAGTTCAATAACCATTGTTGAAATTCACCCTTTTCATATTTCAGCCAAAGATTCTCTACTCGGCATGGATTGGGTGTGTGTGTGTTTGTGTGTGTATTCTAGCTTCAAACTCTGTATCAATTGTACCTCATGCTTTTATTCTCACGAGTATAAATGTTGTAGCTTATCTGTGCCTGCTAGAGGATTTGGGGTGGTGGCATCTTGTAATTTTGGGGTTGCATGTGTGCTTCATAAGCATTAGTGCATGTGTTTTGGCGGAGCTTTCCAGATCGAGTTGTTGGCAGAAGATGCAGATGACTGGTCTAAGAAGTTAATTATTTGCATTGTGCTCCTAGTTTCTGTTTGTTCTTACTAGAATTGTATATGTATCTGGAGTTAAAAAGCCCCTGCAGCAGAAATGGGCCTGGGAGTAGATGTGTATGTAGATGAATATTACTTGTTTGCTATAGTTTTGGTACTCTATCAGCAATACTGCACAGATTCTTGCAAAATATTCTTCCTGGGTTGCTGCATTTTTGGTTGGTAAGAGAAAATGACTTGCTTTTCTTTCTCACTTTGAATCTAATGCTTGGTTTTGTTGTTGTATATTTATCTCTTGTACTTACTGCTAATGTGGTTTCATGGGAATATATGCCAAGTTGCACATGATGTTGCCTATTCATATTAATATGGCCAAGCTGGTTGGTTTGATTATTTGTGCATCTATTATTTGCTGAACAACAGTAGTTTTGGCACATTATCTAAAAAATTTTGTTATTTTCTTTTTTGTAGGCTTCGGAGCTCTCTGTGGCTTCAGTTTAAGCCTCATCATATTGCTGCTGGTGCCGCTTACCTCGCTGCCAGGTTTTTAAATTTTGATCTGGCTTGTCACCAGAATATTTGGCAGGAGTTTCAAACCACACCGGCCATTATCCAAGGTAACTATGCATAATTATCATTTACATTCAATTTGCATATAGATGTTTACAATTCATAAAAGTTTTGTGTTCAAACCATTTGGTAGTAATAGGAGGTTCTAGTTTTGAGTCTTGACTTATTTAACAAATTTGGGGGCTTGTACTCATTAGTTGGGACTGAGGACCTAGTAGTTGTTGTTTTGAAAGTTTAGAAATTGATTAATTGCTTATCAGGACTACTGAAGCTTTTATTTACCCCTTTCTAAGATTAACGAAGTGGTAATTGTTGGTTAAAATATTTGGGCAACTCAGATTTCACAATTTGACTTCAACATCGTTGAATTAACTTTATGTTAGGGCGAGGCTTTATTATGCTTGTCCATTGATTCATATTGCTAATTATGTTTAGCTGTTTGATGCAGATGTAGCACAGCAGTTGATGGAGCTCTTTTAATAAGATGTTACTAGTTTGGTAGGCTTGTCGGCTGATGGTAGACTCTAGGCCTTGTGGATACAAATTGAAATCAGAATATACATGTTTTGGTATTGTAGAGATGATCATGGATAGTGTTTTGCAATGTGAAAGGCTTGCAAACGAGAGGATATTCAGGTATCTGTGTGTCAAAATTTGCTGTTGATTAACATTAAATGGATATGATTCGTGAGCTGTAAGAGTGTCGTCCTAGTGGAATGAGGCTGAATATTTTAATTTCTGGGTGGTGTCCATGGTTTTAATTTTTCTTGTTATTATTGAGAGTGCTGTAGATTTGTGGAGAGATCACCAATCCTTTGCCAAGGTAGCTCTTTATACCCTCTGCAATATTGGATTGCCCTGCAAAAATGATGCTTGGAAGCAGATCCAGGTAGGGATGGTCTTGGTGTTAAAGATTGTTTGCTTCGTGAATCTAGCAAGCGAGAAAAAGAGTTTAACCAGCATTTGTATGAATCAGAAGGGCCAGCTAGTTATTAAAAGCTTGATGTGGAGCCTGCATTTGAGGTTTCTTGCATTATTTGAGTTGCTTCAACGTAAGTGGAATTTTAGTTCACGATACAGAAAGATTAGTGATCTAATATAACACATTCATATTGATCTCCCAACATGGCAATTGGGTAGTCTGGGATGACCCGAAAGTCAAATTTAGGGTCAAATTTTTTTTTTTTTTAGCAAAAAGGTTAAATTTACCGGGTTAAAAATATTAATTTTTATTTTTATTTAAAAATGCCCTTCAATTAAATAGAGCGTAATTAATTTTTTAATAATAATTTAGGGTTAAATTTAACAAAAAATGGTACTAGGTATTTTTAAAAGTAAATTTAGTATTTTTAATTTTTTAATTTAATTTAGAGATAAATTTGGCTTTTTAATCAATTTTCTATTACCAAACAAAAACCGAACAAAAATTATTTTCTCAAAGTGATGCCAGAAAAAAAAGTAGTTATTCCCTTGTTAAAATGATTTATAATTGATTTATGCTAAACCTTATTTTTATTATTTTTAAATGCTCTAATTAATATTTGACTTGGGTATTTTCCTCGGCAACAGTTTGAATTGTAAAGTCAAATTAAACTTTACGGAAAAAAGGGCGGTTGTTGGTTGGTGGAACAAGGGATAAAGAGAAGCGTTTGAATAGAAATTTGTCATTCTAAAATTGGGTAATTTTTATTTATGTTCATTGAATTTAAATTATTATTTTATTATAATTATTAAATTTTAATTTATTTTAAAAAAATTATTAATATTTAAATATTTATTTAAAATAATCATTCAAATAAATTTTTGATAGATTTTTTAATATTTTACCACTTTAGTCGCGTTGATTGAAATATTATCCAGTCAGATTTCTTGATTATTTTCAAATGAGGATTAGAGAGTTTTTTCATATTTAAATTTGATCATTTAAATCTCTCATTTTTCGACAAGTAAACGTCATTTTTACTCTTTCTGGAGTTGTGGAAATGCTAGTTTTCATTTCCAGACTTTTTAACAGTGCTACACCATTACTTTCCATCAAACAAGCCAAAATCGTTGAGCAATAATCTAAACTCGCTTCTAGATGTCTTCTCTTATGATTACTTTTATATGTATGCCTCTAGATGCCTTCTCTTATGATTACTTTTATATGTATGAGTTTAAGGTGAGATGTTGCATACGTGAAAGGTCACATGACTGGACAGAATGTCTATGTGCTCATCCTAGGGAGAAAGCTCGCAGAAAGAGTATATACAACTGTAGTTGCAATGATGGCGAAAGAGATAGAGGAGGAAGTTGGTGCTTCAATATGAGGAAAGTTGTGGACCATCCATTGGCAAACGGCAGAGTACTCTCCTTGACGATCAACAGTCATGATTCTATGTGATTTGCTACTATCATCCCTCGTGGATCCCACAATCAGGTCCTCCATCGGGATTGAAGACGATGATGATGAAGTGGTAGGCAGCGACTAGTCGGTAAGAGTAGAAGCAATTGCAACTGCGACGATGGCGGAAGAGAAAGCTAGTGATAGTGAAGATGGGCCAATGATGGTGAGGATGGAACTGCTTCAAATAAAGTGTGTTTTATTGCTTTGCTGGAGTTGTGGCCCTCTACTTTTAGTTCATTTCCTTTCTAAAATTTCTTTTTTAAAATTCAGATAAAATGGAGGAGGACGAATTTTTATTAAATTGAAGAGATTGCAAAGGATTAAAGAAATATGTCATGCCGAGTTTAATAGCATCTAACATGGTAAAAAAAAAATTTTTTTTTTTTAACTAGATATAACATGTAACATATATATTTGGTCAAAAAATTTATTAAAAATTTATCTCAATGATTATTGTAAATAAATTATTTAAATATTAATAATTTATCTAAAATAAATTAAAATTTAATGATTATAATAATAAATTTTATCTGAATGATTATTGTAAATAAATTATTTAAATGTTAATAATTTATCTGAAATAAATTAAAATTTAATGATTACAATGAAACAAGTGAATTAAGTTTTAAGTGAAAATTACTCATAAAAACTTAAAAAGATTTAACAAATTCCTTAATGACAACCTATCACCCTTTTTCATAGACTTATCTTCCAGTAATGTTGTTTGACCAACTATACACTCAATGTAAGATGAAGTTTTAATTGTAAATCCAAAATTTAATCTTAAAAGTTAAGACATGCATACAGTTTATATTATAAATTTAAATGTAAAATTGTTTAAAATTATTCTCCTCAGTTTTCTTTTCCTCTGTTTGAAATTAAAATTTTCATAATAATTTAATTTAATTACTTTTTTATTAATTTTTTTCCGTTTGTAATGGGATATTTTAATTTGTTAGTTTAAAAAAAAATAATTTGAAAGTAAGTAAAATCATGTATAATTTGTATTTATTAGTTCTCTTACACCCACATTAGACTAATTTTTCTTGATCATTCTCATTGATATTATGCAGGCAAAGTTGGAGAGGAGCCTCTATCTCGTCTCAATCTGAGGAAAAAAAAAAACTAAGCTAATAATATTAATTTTAATTTTTATTAAAAAATTAATTTATTTACATACTTGAATGCTTAAATATTTAATTTTAATAAAGAAATATATACATATGAATAAATCATACATAAAACTTGCTCTGCACTTTCCAACAAGAAATATAGACTAATTAATAAATTCTTAAAAACACAATGATCTAATAGCAATTCACCTTAATTCTCACGTCAACTTCAATTTTGTACACGATGAGAGTGACAGGCTGTTTGTTGTGTGGGATGGAAATGAAACGAGCAACATTGGCCGGTTCGCGATTGCAAATTCCACGTTGCATTTGCTCAAAATTAGTTATTTTTGAAAATTTTATTTTTTTAAAATAAATTAATTAGAGTAATAAAAATAAATTACTTCTCTTATACCAGATGAAGAAATGATTTTAACTTTTGGAGGGTAAAACAATATATATCAATAAAACAGACATAATTTTAGAAGAACTTTGAAATTTTATAATTAAATTATCTTAACTAAATAAGATTAATGAAGGTGAGATTTAGGGTGTTCAGATGTGAATACTCAGCAGCGGTTCGATTCAATAGATTAACTATTGATTAAGGATTAATTGCATTGAATTTTTCTATACTTGATATTAAATAAGGATATATGCAAGATAGAAAAAATAATTAGGGATCTCTTGGAATGACGTTCAGATTGAATTGTTGATATAAACAAAAAATAAAAGTAAATGTAATAATAAAACAACTTTAAAAAATCTCTTCGTTTTGAGGATATTTATATGAGTATACGCGAGTGAAATTAACTCTTTGTGAGCCTTAACTCCTAAAGAAGAGAGTCTCTATCCGGCAATGTTTCTCAGTTGGCATCAAAGAGAGTTTCCACTTTCAAAGAACTTATTGCCTTAGGGAGAGTCAATTTGTCGGAGTTTGAGAGATAAAAAAGTTGTTCTCTTAGCTCTCTAATCTCACCCCTTAGCAAGGTGGGTTTTTTGGATATTTGTGTTCTAATTTTCTGTTTTACATCCCATCGAATTGGATAATAGTGTGGTGCGGTAGGTATATCAGGCGACTAGTTGAGCTGTACCTTTTAGCAGGCGCATTCGGTGGCTGGATATACATTTAGTATTTCAGAATGGGCTAAAGGAGGCGATAGTCGGTTGATTTGCTTCGATTTCGTTAGGTCGTATTTAGTATGTACAACTTTCATTGAGATTGATGGTCTTTGTATTTATTTTTAAAGAGGTTGCTCTGCTTATTCTAGATATTGAAAAAGTTAGAAAAACTAATGGTTTGATCTTCTATCTTTTATAGATCATCTTTCTTTTACTTGATCAGATCAAATGGAAATATTAATTCGTCTCTTTCGACTCACACATACATGTGTCACGATCTCAACAGTCATATTATTTTTTATATGTTATCAAATGCCTCCTTACTTAGTTTTTTTTTTTTTTTTTTTTTATTTCACCTTCCTCAGCTTTCTGATCTTCAAATAGCCTTCTTTTGTTTTTCGATCTTCAAATACCATTGTCATCAAATTTCTTTTAATATATATATTAGTTAAACTAATTTAAATTTATATCAGATAAATTTATTACAAGGCTTATTATAATTAAAATGAATTTTTAAATTTTAGTTATAATGACACTCCAAGGCTTAGCCTGGTGAAAAGTGCATCCTGTAGCCTTGAAAAATCTAAGGTTCGACTCCCCCAACTCCCTATTTCAAAAATAAAAAAAAATTAAATATTTTTATTAAAATTTTATTTATTATATCAGTAAAGTGTTGATGTCACATTAATAGCATCATTCTTTATTTTGACAATAGCTATAATCAATATAACTGTTTTAAATTCATACAAAATTTTCAAATTGAGTTATAGACCAAAGAAAAAAAAAAAAAGACTGCAATTAAAAGAAGCACCAAAGTATTTTCATAATTTTAATTTTTTTCACTTTATTTTTTTATTTTTTAAAATTATATCTAGATATTAAATTTGATTAAATAAAAAAATTAAAAATAAAATAAAAGTATAATAATAAAATTATATATTTTTTTTATAAAATTAGAGATTAAAACTTGAGATAATTTAATGCACTTGCTATCAAAGTGAAATGGCGAGTTGCATGGTGGGTTTTGTTCTGGATTTGCAGTTTCCCTATTCTTTACTTTGATGCCGTCTATTGGTTGAATTGCATGTTTGCCTTTTTATGTAGGTGGTTTGGGCTTGAATCCTTTGTATCTGCATAACTGACTCTGCACTTTTAATACAAACTCTTTGCATGATAAAGACTAAATTTTATCTTTTAATAATTTATTTATTGTACATAAATATACAAATAAAAAGAAAAAAAACAAATACACAATCACATTAAATCACCTTTTGTCCGCATTATTACGGTGGCTGTAGATTTCAAATTTCCTTTTTTTAAACAAACAGTTGTGTCTATATTCACAAACGCAGGACAAAAGTGCTTCATTCTGCCGAAAAATTATTTACCATCTCATTAAATTGAAATGATAAAAATTAATATATTCAATTATCATATAATATAAAATTAATTATTAAAATCAACACAATGTAATTAATTAATTAAATATAATGTATATATTTTTATTTAAAAATAATATTTTAGATACTTATAAGTGTATACAGTTTAAAATGCAAATTATTAATAAAAATGTGTTTTTTAATTATTAATTAAATTATATAAAATTAAATGAGTTCAAATTTTATTTAAATTTAAGTCGACTGATTTTCACCGGTACCCATAGTTGCTTTCTTTGATTTAAAGTCAGAATTACAATTAAAAATAAATAAAAAAAAATTGTTTGGTTTTTATTATTATTTTTAATTATCATCTCAACCGCATGGTTCACTGTGGACGATCCAATCATCATCCTAAAAAAGCGTGCCCCTTTTTGCTTCTATATCCCTTTATGTCTTATTATTATTGTTAGTAATGTTCTCTGCTATTTGATTTCCGGGAAACAAAGAGAAAACTGATTATTTTGCTTGAGAATCAGCGTGCTGCTGCAGCTTCTGCTAACAACATCACGGTACTGATGCATCCAATTAGTATGGACTCAGCTGAACGACGCATGCAGGCCATTAATGCACATCTTGTTGCCGCCGGCGACTCTCCTTCTCAGCTCCGTTTCAACCCCACAGCCGGCGAGTTCTTCTCTGGTACTCTCTCTTTATTCTAGATACAATATGTATTTTTTCAATATGTATATTATGGATATCTATGCCTTTTGCTTGGGTAAAAGATCTGTACTTTTTGATGGTGGTTTCTGTGTTTCTCGTTTGACATGTGTTTTTATCTTTTTTGCCCCCTCTTTTGATTTCATTGATTGAAGGAGGTGACTATTTAACGATAGTACTTCACTTTTATGATTTATTTGGTTCTGGTTTGAAGTACATCATTTATTATTATTATTATTAAGATCTGATCACTATTTCTTCTATAGAATCGAATTCTCCAATTTGGAGTTTGTGTTCCTTGCATCCTATCTTTATTTTTTTATTTCCCTTTTCGTTTTGGATTTTTATTTTGATAATTGTAGCTTCTGGTTTTGGTTGTTCCCTTTGGCATTTTGACGTTATCTCTTACTGGCATAATAATTTAGATATTTCTGGTTTTAAGTTTCCCATTTCCGAGAGAAATTTTGAGTAGAGAGAGTTTGAAGATTAGTTTTGGACCCTGAGAACCTTATGCCTGCTGTACTTCTGTGTCAAGTTGCAGGGATGTGTTTTATGTCTACGGTTAATGTAAACCATGTTGTCTGGGAACTAGGGGTACAAGGACGCCTATTTTACTTTGTCCCATGAAGAATCTAGAAAGTTATTAAACGGGTTTGATGCTTTAGAGGTTTTGGAATAAATAGATTATTAAATTAGGTCTTCCAAAAGATGGAAAAGCAATGAAAACGGTTTCTTTCTTTCTTGGGACTGAATGCCAGTGATCAGAGTGTTAGACATCTAGTAGCTAAAGGTGCGAGGATTCTTAATAAACTGAGAGAAAGAGGGGTTTTCATGCATTTCCCCCTCTCCTTCCCTTTTATTGCCTGTGTTTCTTGAAAGCATTAATTGTGTATATGGTTTCTTGACTCCCTTGGCTTTTTGACGTGGGGCAGCTGAATCGTTTGATAAAAGTTCTGTGTTAGATTTTCACTTCTGCGGTTGTGGGACATGCATACTGGTCTTTGTTGGATTTGTAAAGAGGAAATCTAGTACAATTGAGAGGAAACCTATCACTGTAACAAAATTAGAGAAAAAAAATGTTAAAAGGAGAATAAATGGCTTGTCAATCCCATTGAATATTAGTTTAGGTGCCTCTCTAGAAGAACACTGCCATGCCAAATTGCCGATGAGATATTTCTTATCACTGATCAGTGTTATTGTAAAGTATGTATCTTTAAAACCTGTTCATTCTTCCATTCCAATACCAGAAACCACTCTCAACGTACTGCATAAAGTATCCCTAAATTGCTGAAGTTGAAATGCATCAATGACTTCAAAATTTTCTTTCAACATTTTAAAAAGCTTCTTCCAAATACTTTGCATAGCACAACAATGTAAAAATAGATGACCATGATCAAACAACTAATACGTCACATGAAATATTCCTAATAGAACATCACTTATTGATATTAATCTGATCAAGTTCATAATCATGCTTTGCTTTGTGTATATACTTGCTTCCTGTCATGATGTTTGTTCTGTATATATACATTACTACAATCAATGCTGAGCAGAGCAGGGTTACAGTGTTGTGCTTCCAGAGAAGTTACAGGATGGAAAATGGAATGTATACAGGTATTCATTTACCAGAATTATTGACTTCAGCTCCATTTTGCCTGAACTTCTTAGGTGCTATTTATTTTCCTTAAATTTTTTCCTGGCAGGTCTGTCCGTTCTCCTTTGAAGCTCATGAGCAGATTTCCTGATCATCCTGATATTGGTACATTACATGATAATTTTGTGTAAGAATCCTTTCTTTTCTAAACTTTATACTGGAGGTTTCTTAAGGTCCAGTTGAACTATCTGTACGACTCTGTTAAATGTAATGCACTAGTTGCATTTGTTTAGGAGCTTGATGGTTTCTCCAACTGTGTGACTAGGCATGCTGTTGATGCTTTCCGGGATTACAAATATCTAGGCACACGTATACGGGTTGATGGAACAGTTGGAGAGTAAGTCTCATATGAAGTTAAATTAAGTTCATAAATTTGAGGTTGCCTCATCTGTCTTTACTCATTTTTTCCTAGGTATAAATGGATGACATATGGTGAAGCAAGTACTGCACGGACAGCTGTGGGTTCTGGCCTAATGTATCTTGGAATACCAAATGTGAGTATCCAAATGAAAATGTGTGCTAAAATAAGCTACTTCTGTCCTTGGTAGTGTTGATTTAGCTTTTCAACTACATTTTGATACTACTTATACATATCTAACTAGCTGTTTTTGGCTGGTGCTTTCTGATACCTGTTTATTAATGGTTTCAATGTGACAGGGATCTTGTGTTGGAATATATTTTATCAACAGACCAGAATGGCTCATTGTTGATCATGCCTGCTCTGCGTACTCTTATATATCAGTTCCTTTATATGACACTCTTGGTCCGTGAGCAATTAGAATTGAATTTTGGTTTGATCTTTGCTGGCTTCTTTGGATCTTGAAAATAAACTCTTGTTGTCTCTGCAGGTCCAGATGCTGTCAAGTATATCACAAATCATGCTGATGTGCGCGCTATATTCTGTGTGCCCCAAACTTTGAACCCTGTGAGTTAAAATTATGCCCTTCTTTGGCAGTCTTGAAGATATAATCTTATGTCAAACCCTGAGGGTGCTAAACTTTGGAGCATTAAAATTACTTCTGAAAATATTAACTGGAGATTTACTCTTCATTTTACGTTTTCAATTTCAGTTGCTTAGCAGATTTTTTGGTTTTGGAGTTAATAAAATATGACAATACTTTCAATGAGGTTTGGAACCTTGATCATGTTGCACGTGCAATAGACATTCTAGAGAAAATGGTCATTTGTTTTGTGCTTTATGAGTGCATTTTGGATTAGGAACCACTCGACGTTTGTATCTTTTTACACTGAGTTCACATCAAGAGTCGTTAAATTTTTTGCATAGCAAGCCAATAATTAGTTTCCCCACTTGATTGAGTGCCAACAAGAGTATAGATGAATTTAAAGGAATAGCGTGCATGCCTAGACATGTAACCAAGAGAGGAAGAAAAATGCACTTGTCTTGTTCTATTAACAAACTGAACAATATGCAACTCAATAGTATGGAAATATTAATAAACAGTTTGGCTTTTTGTTGAATCACATTAAAGGTTTTACTACATCTTTTTTTTGCTATACTTATCGCAATGTTCCCTTTCATGATGTACTCTTGATGCCTTCATCATCTAGAGGTAAAATCCTCCTCTTTAAGGAATGAGGATATAAACCAAAGATAACAGGTTTCTTTGACTCTTATTGGATGCAAAAGATTAAAGGTAAAAAGTAAAAGAAGCAAACTTTTAAGTGTTGTTTGATTGTCAATGATGTATCCCTTCTGCTTGTTTTTTTTGTCCTTTTGGTCTTTAATTATTTATTTTTGTGTATGGGAGCCTCAATACTTCTTGTTTTGATCTTACAAAGTTCACATAAATATAGTTTGTATGCTATAACCTTTCACCTCTTAGTATTATTCACTTTAAGGCACAAGAATGACAACCTAATGTTTTTTAATTTAGTTGTATGAACTTCCAAGTATTCCATTCATGAAATGAATGATTGTGAGTTTCCTCCTGCATTATGTTTCACTGTATCACTTGAATTTTGCAGTTGCTGAGCTTCTTGTCCGAAATTTCAACTGTACGTTTGATTGTGGTAAGAAAACCCGCCTGATCTTTCTTGACTTTAAACAGAATGAAAGTAAATCTGACCGCTTATATTCTATACAGATACTGAGTTTGGTGTTTTCATTTGCTTTTCCTCTTAAACAGGTTGTTGGAGGGATGGATGATCAAATGCCATCTCTTCCATCATCAACTGGAGTTCAAGTTATAACGTATTCAAAACTACTTGGTCAGGTAATTGCACATCCCTTCCTTTCATGATTCCCTTGATTATTTTTAGTGACATGAACAAAATGGTGTTTTTTTTTAAGACACTTGTTTGTTTTGATATCAGAGTATGTGATTTCTCTTCTCTTCTCTCTCTCTCTCCCGGGGTCCCATTTAGCGCTTTGTATTTTTTTTTTTTCTGAAGAAACTTGTTTGATGGGTATATACAAGGAACCTTGACCTGTTAGGCCCTACCAAAAATTACAGGAAAGTGGGAGTATGGGTTAGAGCACATGTTTAGCTGATCCTAGGGCAGTTGACTCTATTTATTCCAACAATTTATTCCAGAAGTTTTTGTTGTCATTCTGATTATTTTCCTTCAGTATTCATGAAGAACTTGTACTGAGATTAGATACTGCATAATTGATTTCTATTTATCAGAAATTTATTTGAAAGTTGGAGGAGGCATCACCCTGTATGATTTTATCTTGTCTTCCCTGCACTTCCATGTTGTCTGTATAATTTAACTGCTGCCATCTTGATTGATTTTCTCTGTGATGATAGTGGTAACATCCGTTTCCATGTAGCAATTTTATTGAATTTTAACTACTTGCCCTTTTGGAATATAAGCCATAGCCACTAACTCTATGGACGAAACCTTCCAGTTTAGACATTTTGAAAGTTGGTCATGAATTTTTCTGGACCTGTTCAAATTTTTTGCATCTGGATTTTGGTGAATTCATGTTACCCTTGTAAATCAACTGTTATTTATTATTTATTATGTTGCTTCCAAGATATGGTTGTGAAATTGCAGGTTTGTTAGTTTTTCTTTAACACTGAGTTAACTACCTCCTCATATGAATGGCTGTCTTTTAGGGCCGCAGTAATCCTCAGCCCTTCTGCCCACCAAAACCTGAGGATGTTGCTACAATTTGCTACACAAGTGGTACAACGGGTACACCAAAGGTATGGATATGAGTGCTTCATGAATTTCAAGTTTCTGATTTGAAGCTAGAGATTTCTGGATTGGTTTAACCAAGTGTTGCAACTGTAACACATTTTTATTATGATAAACTCTGCTAAGGGCGCTGCATTGACCCATGGAAACTTGATTGCAAGTGTTGCTGGGGCCAGTACTGCTAATAGATTTTACCCATCAGATATGTGAGTACCTCGAGCTTTATCTATTACAAAATATATGAGTGAATACCAACTTAACTGCTTGTCTGGGATGAATGACGTGATTTTGACAGTTACATATCATACCTGCCTTTAGCACACATTTACGAACGGGCAAACCAGGTCATAACAGCTTATTATGGATCTGCTGTTGGATTCTATCAGGGAGTATGATATTTGACTAAACATCTCTTTTCTTCGCACCTTGATATTGTTCTTTGCATTAAGTTTTGCTTAATGATCACCTTGATGAAGTAGATCACATTTGCATAGTCATTCTGATCCAAGTTAAGTAACCATGCAAACACATTTTGCAACGATATGATTTCTTGTGCTATTAGCTGGTAAACTCTGATTTCTGTAGAGCAAAATATTTATGGTAACCTATATATGCAGGATAATATGAAACTAATGGATGATATGGCTGCTCTAAGACCCACTATCTTTTGCAGTGTTCCTCGGCTGTATAATAGAATATATGCTAGGTGAAGTAACTGACTTTTACTGCTGAATCCCTTTTAATTCCAACTACTATCTTTGCATTATAATGGAATCAAATACCTTTGTTTGCAGTATTACTAATGCTGTAAAGACATCTGGGGCATTAAAGGAAAGGTTATTCAATGCTGCGTACAATGCTAAGAAGCAAGCAATTCTGAATGGTAGAGAATAATATTTTATATGACCTGTTGCTTTAAGCTTTTCCTGTTGTGAACTTTCATTTATCACCAAGTACAATATGATTCTGGTAGGTGACAACAAAATTTGAAGGGTATACTACAAATACTATGTAGACCTCTTATGAAGACAGGCATTACAGTTGATGAATTTAATGCTGATCTTGCAAGGCAAGGTCATGTCTCTTTCATTGTATGAAGGGTGGATTTTGAAGGTTGAGAATAGAGCATTAGATGAATCTATGCCCAAGAAGATAAATTTTATTTGTGCCTGAAATAATTAAGTTGACTCTGTAAGGCAGACATCTAATGTGGATGTGTATGCATCTCAAAATTGGATGGCTAAGAGTTCAAATTTGTAGGTGAGGGTTCATTTAAGTTTTATAGATGTAGCACTCTTGCTATGTTTGGGCTTGAATGTGTTAAAAATGATGGTTGAACCTGGACTAACTGGTCTGACAAGTTTAACTGAGGACCGGAATCTTATCTGGTCTGACTTAACTCTTATACCTGGTTTCAACAAACTGAATTGAACCACTATGAACAACTGAGTAGCCAAGAGACCGAAAACCAATGGCATATGGGCGGTCCAGCTCACTCAGCCATTCAGTTACTCTTGCAAAAAAGAAAAACATTCAAAACTACTGCCACTCAAACTCAGCACCATTCAGTGCTTTGGTGAGCCAATCACTATTTCAACCACTGCTCTCTCGTTGCAAATCTATATGTTACAAAGAAATATGAAAAACTTTAACTAGCCACACTTGCAGTTTAAATAATTAATAATTTCTATAATTTATTTTGTTAGTATATTAAATTAAATGATTACTTTACTTTATTATCTTTTATATGATATGAAGTATATAATTTTTTTCTACTTATCATGTTGCGTAACTTAAATATAAATATTTATTTTTCATTAGTGTGAATAAGTTTTTATTGTAAAATTTTTAATTTAAATATTTTATTATTATTTAAAATTTATTTAACACTTCAAATTTTTCTTAAAAATATTTACATATTAAAACTTAATTAAATTTATTTTAATAATTATTTTTACAATGTAATAAAATTATTAATGATAAAAAGTATTATTATTAGTTTTATAATTTTATTTAATTATATATCATTTACACCTTGGTTAGACCTGGTTGAACCTTAGACTTTTAACCCTTTGTCTTCATCGGTTTAAAGGATGGGCTGGGTTGTAAAACCTTGATGCTAACATTACCTTGGGTTGAAACATCATTTTTATTAACAAAAAGGGGACAAACAAGATTTGATTCCACATCTCTTAGTTGAGGAAATCAATCAGTAGTAAAGAATCTCTCAATCTAAAGTTTGAACCAGTAGATGAAGCTGTATCTACTGCTAACAATGAAGTGTAAACTCCACCATATATGTATATATGTGTATATATATGTGTGTGTATATTTATATAAGCAGCAGGCTTCATTAACTGATCTTGAGGCATTAAAATAAGCTAACGTCTCTGACATGTGTAATACTTCAAAGTTTTGTGCATGTTGTACCATGAGTAACTTCAGCTATAAGACTTAAAACAGTATAAGTTTTAGCATTAGATTTTGAATGAGGTTCTGTTTGTTGCTTAGATGTTTATCAGTTGGGCTCTGTGTAATACTGTTGCAGGCAAGAATCCATCTCCAATGTGGGACAGATTGGTTTTCAATAAGATAAGGGAAAGACTTGGTGGGCGAGTTCGTTTCATGGGATCAGGTGCTTCACCCTTGTCTCCTGATGTCATGGAGTTCTTGAAGATGTAAGTCGCTTTATTTTAGCATATTGAGCATTATTTGATGGCTTCCCCTATCCCCACCCCCCCTTCATCTATGGTAATGTATGTTTTTTCTTTCTCTTTGCAGCTGCTTTAGTTGCCGTGTAGTTGAAGGATATGGAATGACTGAGACCTCTTGTCTTATAAGTTCCATTGATGAGGGTGACAACCTAATTGGCCATGTTGGCTCTCCTAATCCAGCCTGCGGTGAGTTATGTGGGGTACTGTTACGAACCTAATAAGTTGTCGTTCTTGTGAGTTCTTTTCTTCTGGATAAGGTTTATTAAATTTATTTTTCTTTTTCAGAAATAAAGCTTGCAGATGTTCCAGAAATGAACTACACATCTGATGATCAGCCCTATCCTCGTGGGGAAATCTGCGTAAGGGGTCCCATTGTTTTCCAAGGCTATCATAAAGATGAAGCACAGACGTACTCACTTTATCTGTGGTCTAGTCTTTTTGGTATTGAGTTGGTCATGCTGCAAATTTCTTAACAAGATATTGTCATGCAGGAGAGAAGTAATTGATGCAGATGGATGGCTTCATACTGGAGATATAGGACTATGGTTACCTGGGGGTCGTCTGAAAATTATTGATAGGTGAAATAATGCCTCTAAGATAGTTCTTGGATGCATTGATTCTGATCATAAATCAAAGGCATATTCCATAGGTTCCCATATACATTAGAAGCACTGTACTAAGCTTGCTATAAAACTTTAATTATGTGTAGTTAGTCAGCCTTGAGATCACTTACCGTCTCTCTATAATTTGAGCCATTTAACTTTTTGCTTATTGAAAAGACAAGATTGACTGGCTTTTAGCTTCCATGTACTCAATCAGAAGGTAGTTCTAAGTTGGCAAATATTTTCAAATTGTGCTAATTTTGGATGCTTAGAAGCTTTTGCTCCTTCCAATGAAGTATGAATTTACTGAAAAACTTGTGTTTATGTACCCAATGTTTTTCTGGTTGGAGTTTGGCACTCATATTTTGGAGCACGTGTAGCTTTCAGCATTTTTAATAGAAATGCTTGTGTTGGTACAGAAAGAAGAACATTTTTAAGCTGGCACAAGGAGAGTACATAGCTCCAGAGAAAATTGAGAATGTATATGCTAAATGCAAATTTGCTGCTCAGTGCTTTGTGTATGGTAGGCAGATGAAATTTTAATAGTGGCTCTCTCTCTCTCTCTCTCTCTCTCTGTACATATATTTAAGCTGCCAGCTAATTCTAAATATTTATATTGGCAGGGGACAGCCTGAACTCCTCTCTGGTAGCCATTGTTTCGGTGGATCCAGATGTTTTGAAAGCATGGGCTGCTTCTGAAGACATTAAGGTAGTACATTTGTTTTTAGAAATTTGTATCTCATAGGAAATCTTGAATTGTTGACAAATTGACTTCCGGCTTATTGCATTGAAATTGTGCATTTTCTTATGAAAAAGAGTGCTATGAAAGTTACTCCTATTTAATGTAGGATTAGTATTCCTAAATAAGTAGAATAACTTTCATCTATATATCGCATTTAGGAGAATTTGATATATTCCTATTTAGTTGTAGAATCTCATAGTTTATGGTATCATACCATATATGTTTTAGTTCTTCTATTATGAATAGTCAAGCATTTGCATTTTGAGATATAAAATCCAATTAATAAATATATAATCCTTTGAGATTTTATGTTTGAGGATGTAGACTCGTCGTGCAACCACGTAAATTTCTGTGTTAATTTATCCTTTCTTCTTTACCATTCTTGCTTCAACAAAAAGAAAACTAAAAATTTGAGCTTTTCTTTTTCACTTGTACATTTTTGCATTAAAGGGCTTCTTGGTTCTTAATCGAAAAAAGATGCAGGTTGATGCTTTAATATAAATACATGTCGAGTCTTTTTTAACGCATCAGTAGTTAATGCCTTCTGTAAAACCACTAGTACTTAAAATGATTCATGCATCTTTACCAGAACTTGCACATAAAATGTTCTGGTGGATCATGCACTCTACTATTTCTACTTACATTCTTCCTCTCCTCACTTGAGGCTTTAAAATCCAACCTGAATTCGATAAGAAAGGATCATAGAAACTTGATCGATCTGTTTTAATGAGCAAGTCCTGGTCTAAAATCTTTATTTTGTTCGAAGGAATGGATGTGACAATCTAAATCTTTGAGTTCATCTGCCTTTCAGCATTATCTGAGGGTGATTTATTTCTATGGATGTTTTTCCCCCCTCTTCTGAAGTGACATTCGTATGTGTTGGTGATGAATCTAGGGAACTTCTAGATGCCTGTATGTAACTATGTACTAATTATTTTCTGGCAATTTGAGTGTAGTATGAAAATTTGGAACAACTATGCAATGATCCAAGAGCGAGGGCTGCTGTTCTTGCAGACATGGATGCTGTTGGAAGAGAAGCTCAGGTAATGCACTGAATGAAATTACAAGGCAATCTATTGTAATCATGCGTTGGTGAAGTTTCACCCTAACCCTTCCAATTGGTTGGCTAAATTTCTGGCAGCTCCGAGGTTTTGAATTTGCAAAAGCTGTGACTCTAGTGCTGGAACCATTTTCAATGGAAAATGGTCTTCTCACTCCAACAATGAAGGCAAGTACTCATCTATATAAACCTGTAATGTGATAAAAACTGTTAGATGAATCGAGAAAGACTAACATGGCAGCTTCTCATTGAATCCATTTACTTTCAGATTAAGAGACCTCAAGCAAAGGCATATTTCAAGAACGCAATATCAAAAATGTGCGCAGAACTTGCTACATCTGATCCTTCGCCTAAAGGGAAGTTGTGAAGTTGACAGGGGAGGCATAGAAACAAAGAATCATGTTCAAGAATTTTACAACCTCCTTTATATGACAATAAGATTAACATCTGCAGATGTGGGATAGCAAAAGGCATAGATTTTGCTCGCTGTCCGAGCATTCTGCGATATTCTCTCTATTGGGTTTTCTGCTTTTCTCCCCTTCTCGTTCTTTGGAATAGTTTATACAAACATGCATAATTCTGTTTCTCGAAAATAAATTTAAAAAAAAGAAAAAGAAAAAAGGCATCTAGTGAGCAGATGATGTGTTGACGATTGCCATGCCTCCTGACCGTGCTATCTTGTTTCTGCCTTTTCACCTTTGGAAAAAGGAAAAAAAAAAAAAAAATTCTAGTGAATTATTTATTTTATAAAAATTATTAAATTAACCAAAAAGTGACATTTCAGTATTTTTTTTTTATAAGCGTATGATAAATGTTATTTTGATTAGTAAATAAATTACCATTAAATTATATATGATGTCATATTAAAAAACATGATTTTTGGGTGAAAACAAAAGATGTGAGATATTACAAGTAAATTTTGTTTTAAAGTTTGATGAATGATATTGGAAGATATGTCGTTGGTAATCTTCTATGAATAATGAATGAATAGATAATATTACGGATTAGATCGGAATTAAGTCATTAGATTTTTCTTTTTGGAAATGGGTAAAGGAGATGAGAAATAAAGAGCACAAGCAACAGATGGGAGACCAACGGAGTACAAGACTCCAACTTTATCATGAAGCAATCAAGGAAGAATATTAACCAGAAGGCCTTGAAGAATAGCGTACCCGAACAGAAAGACTTGGTAGGATAGGAATGCCAACCAATTTTGCAGAAGTTTTTTTATTGGATAATTTTGATCAATATATTATCTGATATCTATACTATAAAAATGGGGAGACAGGAAATAATGAGATTGTCTAGCTTTAAATTTTAAAATAGATAACTATTTTATTATTTAAATAATTGTAAATTAATAAATCATTTAAAATGAATTCATGTTAAAATTTTTTTATTTAATAATTATGTAGAATAATTATTAAAAATTAATAATTTTGATAATATTTAAATTAATTTTTTTGAGATAAGATTATTAAAATAATAAAATTTAATATTAATTAAAAATATTAAAATAATTATCACTATATCATATTATTAGATTTAAATGGTTAATTTTTTGAGTTTAATTAATTTTATTTGACAATTAATTAATATTTTAATAATTATTATCTTAAATTTTTTTTAATCTTTAATGTATTTTATGCGTTTAAAATTTTGATTTTTTTAACATATCAACCATTAAATATATATTATTTTATAAATTATATAATTAATAATTATAAAATTAATTAATTTAATATTTATTTTCAATTTATCTATGATTCATTATATTTATTTAGAGTAGAAGATACTTATAATATAAATAAAAATGAAATAAAATATCTATTATTATTTTTAAAAAAATTATAAAATTTAAATTTTTTTATTATAATAGTAAATTATTGAATTTAGATAAATACTAAAATTTAAAAATTTCAATTGGACTAGTTATTATAAGTGTGTATGCGTGTTTTATATAGTCTCTATATTAACATTAGCCGATTGGACCTGAATCAACCAATACCAACGTTACTCTTCCCTGAGACCCAAAGCTTCCACCTCTGGCCACACAATCAGAACTGCCATTAATGATGCATTTTTTAAGTTCTTCCAGAATATTTTACAGAAATTCATCTAAATAATTTATAAATTTATTTTATATGTAATTTAAATTAAATAATTTAAATTATTTAATACTTATAAATATAATATTCATTTTCTATACTAACTACTACAAAAATCTTCACTCTAACTACTACAAAAAATGTAAAAGAAATTACGATAAATATATTAATTACTGATTTTTTATTAATTGGGTGTATAAAAAACCCTAGTGCAATTAAGAATTTTTTTATAATTTTATTTAACCATTTAATTTCGGTCAATTGTTTAGGTGGCTTAAGTTAATTAGGCCAACTTTATATGAGGTGTTTTCACCTTTTCTTTTCTAATTTCATTGAAGACATATCTTCCTAAAAAGAAATTTTCTTTTTTAATTTTCTGAAAATGCCATGTTTTCTTCATCAGAAAATTCTGGCTCAAATTTCCAAAATCGACCTCTTTTCTGCCATTCATGTATTTCTTTCCTTCTTTGTTTTGTTTCAAATATGGAAAACATACTAACCTAAGCAAAATAAATACGATGGTTTGAGTAAATTATTTATAGGAAAAAAATTTCAATTCAATTAATTTTTACAAATTTATTGATTCCATATATGAGATATTTACTAATTAAATTATTCCACAAGAAAATATCTTTTTACAAAAGAATGCAACAGTTATATGGTTAAATTTATATATGAATTAACTAAATAATTATTAAATTAATATTCGGATGTTTATTTATTTTAACTAATAGTACTCGAGGTAGTAGAATTTTGAGTTAATTTGTATTTCAGTCAAAATTAAATAATTAAAATAATTACACTTATAATTAATTACTATTTAGCAAGGAGAATAGGAGATATAATTTGAACTTAATCTGTATTCGTAATTTTTTCAAAAATACTAACATTCTTCGTGAAATACGATTTAATTAAGGATTTCCATTATGAAAGCCATCAATATTACGATTTCCAATGGGATTTGCACAAGAATTATGGGGATGAAAGTAAAAAATAAAAAAAAAGATATTAATTAATTTAATTCTTGTAAAGAAAGGTAATCAAAATCCGAAATTAGTGGATAATCCTATTCAGAATAGTGTAGGACTAGTGTTGGACTTAATTAATGCCTGTGGATAGGAACGGATACAGCAATAAATATATCTCTATATAAACGAAGCTAGAATCGATAACCTACATTTTTTTTTTCCAAGAAAAAAAGAGAAAGATGGTCGACATTGAGAGAGTTGTTCCTGTGGATTTTCCATGGAAGATTACTGTTTATGTGATTTTTTGTTGGGTTCTTGCAGCCTTTGGTGGCTTAATGTTCGGTTATGATATTGGAATTTCAGGTATTTCTTCCAACTCAAAATAATTCAATTCCTTTTGTTTTTATACTATAGAAATTAAAATGTTCTGAACATATTTTTACTAAGAATTTTTCTGTTCATCGATGTTGCATACTACGACTACATGACTTTTCATTCTGTATATTGAAATATTAGTTTGTTACTGTGAATTTTCTTGTATTATTAGTAATATTAGGGGAAAATAAAAAATATCCTGGACGTTCAATTTGATTTATTCTAAATAAATAAATAGACCATTCAAATTTTATACTCCACTTGTTACAGCACCACATCCTTTACACTCTTCTTTATGATAAAATTTTCTAAATATATTTGGAGGTTTTAAAAAAAAAATTTGCAAGTTTTTACAAATTTTCAAAAATCTCCAACAACCTTATTTTAAAAAACTGTTTCCCAAAAGGTTGGCCCTGGCACGTATACAGATATGAAATATGCATGGCACATCGAAAATTCTTAAAAGTTCGTATTAGGTTATTTTCCTGGGTTATGTTCTGCTCTGAAATAGTTCCTACCCTAATCTAGTATGGTGATTTTGTGTGGGTGTCAGGTGGAGTGACAGCCATGGATGATTTTTTGAAAAAATTCTTTCCATCTGTCTATGAGAGAAAACAGCATGCTATTGAAGACAATTATTGCAAATATGACAATCAATATCTTCAGCTCTTCACGTCATCACTCTATTTGGCTGCCCTTTTATCCAGTTTCGTTGCTTCCAGTGTGTGCGAAAAATTTGGTAGAAAGCCCACAATTTTTGTTGCATCGTTATTTTTCTTGGCGGGGGCTGGCCTGAGCTCTGGTGCTCAATACCTTTGGATGCTCATTATTGGCAGGGTTCTCCTTGGTTGTGGTGTAGGATTTGGAAATGAGGTAACGTACTTGCTGGTTTTTATTTAATATAAATATAGTTCTTCAAGTAAATCTAATTCAATAATCCCTGGAAAAATTTTGCAGGCTGTTCCTCTATTCCTGTCAGAGATAGCACCAGTTCAGCATCGTGGGGCTGTGAACATTCTGTTCCAGCTATTTGTCACCATAGGAATCTTGATAGCAAATCTTGTCAATTATGGCACTTCAAAGTCTCACCCAAATGGATGGAGAATTTCCCTGGGGCTTGCAGGCACTCCAGCCTTGGTCCTATTTATAGGCTCCTTAATCATCCCTGAAACTCCATCGAGCCTAATTGAGCATGGAAAAGAAGGCAAAGGATTAAAGGCACTTAAGCAGATTAGAGGAGTCGACGATGTTGATGCTGAGTTCAAGCAAATTCAATCTGCCTGTGAGATAGCCAGGGAAGTTAAGAATCCATTTAAGAACATCATGAAACGATCCAGTATCCCCCCGCTAGTTATTGCAGTTCTCATGCAAGTGTTTCAGCAGTTTACAGGAATCAATGCTATAATGTTTTACGCACCTGTTTTGTTCCAAACTGTTGGATTCAAGAATGATGCTTCTCTTCTGTCCTCTGTGATCACTGGGTTAGTCAATGTGATTAGTACATTGGTCTCGGTTTATGCTGTGGATAAGATTGGGAGGAGAAAATTGCTGCTTCAAGCCTGTGTCCAGATGTTTATTAGTCAGGTTGCTATTGGGCTTATTTTAATATTGAAATTGTCAGCTACAGGAACGCTTTCAAAACCACTGGCAATCATTGTTGTGTGCCTCGTTTGCTTGTATGTTATGTCGTTCGCATGGTCATGGGGTCCTCTGGGCTGGTTGATACCAAGTGAAACATTCCCTCTAGAGACCAGAACTGCTGGGTTTGCTTTTGCAGTTAGCTCAAACATGCTCTTCACTTTCCTCATAGCTCAGGCTTTCTTATCAATGCTTTGTCACATGAAAGCCGGTATATTCTTCTTCTTCGCCGCCTGGATAATAATCATGGGGTTGTTCGTCGTGAAACTGTTGCCCGAGACCAAGAATGTACCGATTGATCTCATGGCTGAAAATGTCTGGAAGAAGCATCCAGTCTGGAGTAAATTCATGGATTGATTTGGATGACGACGACGATGGTTATTGTGCAGTAGCATTATTAGAAGAGCTAAACAATTTACACATTCTGTGCTTTACAATATCTACTTTTTTCTTTTTCTTTTTTTTGTAATTTCATATTCGTCGATAGATATGCAAGTTAATATGCTTTGCTTTTATGAATATTTGCGTTGCTTCTGCAAGTTTCAATCTTGTTAATCGGATATGATAATTCCTGACAAAATATAACCAAGTCAACCTGAGAATATATAAAAATATACATTATCAGGTCTGATCAATACATATAAACAAGATTTGAATACAATTATTGAGCGACTACTTTTTCCATCAAGCAAAACTGAACCCAAGAGTTGCCAGAACAGCAACACCGAAAGCAAGATTATCCGAAGGCATGAATGAAATGGCATTGCTGGTAGAGGGGCCTGGAATTCTGGCAGCAGGAACTGCGGGAGAGAACGTAGAAGATGATGAAGAAGAAGAAGCAGGAGTTGGAGCTATGACTTCTTGATGGTGAGGGACGTTAATGTCAACCTTCTGACCAGCTTGGCAATGGCCAGGGACACCGCAGAAAAAGAAATGGTGGCCACGAGTTTTTATGGTGATTGAATCGTTGCCTGTGGTATAAGTTGCAAAAGGGGCTGACGCATTGCATGCCCTGTACATGGCGTGTGTTACTCGCATCACGTTGTGAAATTGAGAATTGTACTCAAAAACTGATCACAATTAAGCCAAAAAAAAATATAATAAGTGGAAGGCTTTAGACACAGAAACCTCAATTATTACAAATAAATTCTAACCAAATTAAACGCTTTAACAGATATGTATAATAAGAAAAATTATTATATATATTTGAAGTATCAATCACAAATAGTACATTCATCAAATGTCTCCAAAGAAAGAGGGCCAAGCCGACAAAACAACATGGTTGCAGCTTTTAACACTGTATTTCTGCGAGGCTATTGCCTATCGGTTTGGTGGAATGTCAATGTGGAACCTCCACACAAGGCTATGATTCACTCAAGCATGCCAAAACAGGTGGAGAGCTAGTGTGGCCTGTGGGGACAATATGTGGTGCACAGTGGCCCACCATATCATCATGCCACCCTAACAAGTGGGTACCTAATGCCTACACCTTAAAATGTGAGTCATATTTATAACGACATGTGTCATCCACGCTGTCTCCTCACTTTCCATTGCGGAATTCTCAAGCCAGGGCTCAAAGGGACAACCTGGGAAATAGTTGTTTTCTGAGGCCTTGTGAGGAAAGAAGCACATGAAAATTGGAACAAGCATAAGCCAGTGGGTGTTAAGATCTTGTACTTAAGAATTTTGAACTCAAACAAAACTAGCTAGATCGAGAATCACAAAACCCAGAAGTTGATCGAAGAGAACATGAAGAAATTACTGGGTTTTGAGGGAGATGGAATAGAAAACTACAGTATCTAAACAAAACAAGAACAAGAAACTGAATTAAACCATATTCCCGACAAGAAGTAAAAAAGTTATCCAAAACTAGGAGTTAAGAATGTCAAGATTCAAGAATAAGAAAAATTACCAATAATGTCACCAACTTGAAAGGTCTTAGTAGCAGACCATTGTTTGTAGTCAATATTACCAATAGTGGTCCAACCAGCTGAGTCCCCAACCTTGTAGATAGCTGCATTCATCACCTGAAACAATGGCATCATCAATACCAAAACCACACTTCTCTTCACCAAAGCCATGGTTCTGAACTGCATTGCCGATTGGTTGAGGTAAAGAGAAGTGGAGACTGGAGATTTTTTTTGTTTTACTTCGGCGTTTATAAATCTTCCGGACTTACATGGGTTTGGTCGTTGAAACATCATTGTTCATTGAATTTAGTGGAATGAGACTTTTGTCCCCCTACCTTTTTTTTTTTTTTAATTAGTAATTGAGGAAACCATTTTATTATAATTTAATCAGATAAAATAGTGAAGCATTCAATTTGTTGCCATGTCAGTAGACTTGACTCAAAGAATTTTAAATTAAGCAAAAGGAAAATTATTGATGCTTGGCTATAGTTTGAAAAACTTGAAAGGAAAGATTAATGTTGGGAATGGTGATGAGTGGTAACCATAATTATATAATTAATTTAGTTAATGTCTGATTGTATCTAACGAATGAAGCCAGTTTCCCTCGGTTAAGAATAGTCAATTTTAGAAGATAAAATGTAATTGTAAGGTTGATTTTAAAAGCGACCATTAGATAGAAAACAACCATACAATTAGGTTATATATTACATCTCGTCTACAGCTTATATTTTCCTCCAAAAAATTCTTTATCCCCTTAAAATGATTATTTTGTCAAAAAATAAATAAATAATTCTTATAAAATTATGTATGATTTTATTTTTTTAAAAAAATAAAAATTTTTAAGTTAAAAATGAAATGAATGCTTTTATTTCAAATAAGAAATTTGATAAAAATAATTGAATTAATTTTTAAAATTTTTTATTTCAATCAAGGGTATAGATTTGGTTTATTGTAAATTTTAGAACATAATGTTATTATATTTATTCATAAAATAAGTGAAAATTTATATATGCATATTTTAAACTCATAATAATTTTTTTTTTTTTTTGCATTATTAATCAAAAAGAACAGATAGATTGAATTGCTTATAGATAATGATGGGTATTGAAGTTACAAAAATAAATTTTTATTTTTCTAAAAGAAAATTTGAAATAGATTGAATTGCTTATAGATAATGATAGGCATCGAAGTTACAAAAATGAATTTTTATTTTTCTAAAAGAAAATTTGTGATAGTGTTTGAACAGAATCAATTGTGAAATTGATAAATAAATTAATTTTATTAAATAAATTAAAAAATAAAATAAATGGGGAGATTTTGAATATAAATAAATAAAAATAAATAAAATTAATTCGGAAAAATAAATAATTAAATTTAAAAAAAATTAATATGAAAATTATTCAATTAAAAAAATAATTTTAATTTCAGTTCTATTAGTTGATTATAAATATAAAAAATAATTTTAAATTAATTATTAATAAATAACTATAAATATGGAAGAGATTTCAGATATCTAATTCTTTTTTGAATTTTCAACTAATTAAGAAACATTCGGTAATTTATTCTAGTTTTTGAATAAATGTAGAAAACGCTCTTAAAATTTAATCCAATTACATCATTAAAAATTAGAAGAATATGATTCTAATTAATAAAGTTTAATCTAATTACAATATTAAAAATTAAAAAAATATGATTCTAATTAATAAAGCGAGACGCTCACGATTCTTTTGATTTTAAAATATAAAGTCCAAATTAAATTTTTTTTCCTTTTATTATTCTCCTATCCTTATTATTCTCTTATCCTTATTTAACCTAGTAAAATATTAAAATTCAAATGAATGAATATGTATTTAAATAAAATCAAACTTAAATAACACAACATTATGCTATTTGTTATGATTAATTACCATTTAATATTGAAAGTTGCATATCATTTGAACATAGTTTTCTATTAATAAATTTATTTGTTTTTCATTTGTGATTTTCAAACATAAGAATTATTATAAACTAGATTTCTCAATATTAGATATATGGTATGAAATGATCCGGTCCAAATTGGCTCAAATAATTTTTGGATCTATTTTTTACTTGATCCAAAATAATTAATCTAAGTTATTTAATAGTTTCGTGCTAACTATTATATACAATTTGGATGTGCTAGCTATTAGGGATGAGTAGTATTTGGTTCAAACCGAAAAAATCGACCGAACCGAATTAATTTCAAAATTCAATTTGGTTTTTTATTCAATTCGGTTCCGTTCGATTTTTAATTTTAAAAATTTTGGTTATTTCGGTTCGGTTCGGTTTTGATCAGAAAAAAATTAAAAAAATCAAACCGAACCGATTAGTGATAATAATATGTTATTTTCAATAATGTAGAGAAATTAAATTATATTAAGATTAAAATATTTTAATTAAATTTTAAAATATTAAAAATAAAGTGTAAAAAATAAAAAATTTATTAAACTGATTAAACTGAATCGAATCGGACCGAATCAGTTCGGTTCAATTTGATCTAGTTTCCGACCAAAATCAGTTCGGTTCGGTTTTTATAAATACTAAAATTTGGTTTATTCAGTTTGGTTCGATGTTAAACCGAACCGACCAAATGCTCACCCCTACTGGATATTATATACAATTCGAATTTGCCATATTCTACCGATGTGGGACGGAATCTACAAGCTAGCAAGTGGACGTCACACTCTTCTCTGTTAAATTTGCGACGTCCTCATCGCAACTGAATTGGATACAATTGCTAAATCAGGATCGGACCTTTGGGTATTGTGGTTTGCTAGTATTTCGGGCGGCTCCACGTCGTCAATTTAGATGTGCTAGCTATTATATACAATTTGGATTTGTCGTATTCTCCCGATGTGGCAAACGTGCTAGCTATTATATATAATTCGAATTTATCGTATTCTACCGATGTGATAAATCCGAATTCGGCTTGTGGTTCGCTAGTATTTCGGACGGTTCCACCTCGTCAATTTGGATGTGCTAGCTATTATATACAATTCAGATTTGTTGTATTCTACCGATGTGGCAGACTTGCTAGTTATTATATAGAATTCGAATTTACCAGAAGATGTGGTAAATTCGAATTCGGCTTGTGGTTCACTAGTATTTCAGGTGAATTATTGTAAAATTAGTTTAGATTTCAAAAAATTTTATTATCGTTGAAAATTTTATAGTAATTAAAGATTTTATGGTCATTGAAGACACCATATTCGAAACATATACACTAAGTTTCTAAATCCAGCAATGAAAATTATTTTGAAATATGTGGGGAATTGTTGTAAAATTACTTTAGATTTCAAAAGATTTTATGGTGATTGAAGATTTTATGATAATTAAAGATTTTATAGTTATTAAAGATTTTATGGTCATTAAAGATTTTATGATCATTAAATATTTTATTTATGATTAAATCTAACTGTTATGATTTTATTATATTATCTCAAAATTTTTATAACCATATATAACAGTCGGTTTTTCCACTATAAATAGCATCCATATTTACAAAGATATGTACTCTCATTTTTCGACCTTATTGTTCTAATCCTGGGCCAATTTGAATATGCTAGCTATTATATACTATTCGAATGTGTCGTATTGCTGATGTATCTGACATACTAGCTATTTAGATAGGGTTTAGGGTTTACCAACTAGTGGGACCGGACCCTTGGGTACTGTGATTCGCTAGTATTTCGGGCGGTTCTACCTCGTCTCTCACGGGTAACCCTTTTCTCGCAACTGAATCAGATACAATTACTAAATTAGGACCGAACTCTTGGGTATTGTAGTTCGCTAGTATTTCGGGCGGCTCCATCTCGTCTCTCACGGATAGCTCTTTCCTCGCAGGTCCACTAGCTCTGCACAATTTGTTTAACCAGGTAACTCTGATACCAATTGAAACAGTTCAGTCCAAATTGGTCTAAATAACTTTTGGATCTATTTTTCACTTGGTCCAAAATAATTAACTCAAATTATTTAGTAGTTTCATACTAATTATTATATACCATTCAAATTTATTGTATTCAAATTTTTATTACCTCACATTGTAACGGTTTTGTATATAAATTAAATTTTTGTAACATTAAAATAATATAGAATTAATATGGACATCTTTAATTTGTGTAAATATCTCCACAAATCTATATATAAATTATCCTTTTTATATTTTATCCTCCTCTCTTCTCTCTCTGTATAGATAGTGGCACCACTCCTTTCTCCTTAATTATTGAATTAATCTTTCCATGTCCCGTCCAGATAAGAAAAATAGTCCCTTTCTTTTATCTCTTCATCCTCGTTTTCGAGGATGCATATGTTATGTGACCACGGTTCCTCTAAGGAAATGGTGCGGTTAAGTTTAAAAAAATTATTGAATGAAACGATTCTATTAAGTAGGATGTTTATATATATAGTATAATAAATAAATAGAAATGTGATATTTATATAAAAATAATTATATTTTTTATTAAAAAAATTACTAACTAGTTATTCTTTAAAATTTTATTTAGCTAATTGTTTTATTTTTATTAATTTATTATATCATGTAGGCAATATTACATAATAGAATACTTCCGCTTTATAATTTCTCCTAATTTTGAACTCCTTGTGTGTTTATCCATTTGGGCTGATTGAGTAATCTTTTGTTGTTTGGATTTTTGTACCTTTTTTTTCACATTTTACTAAAGCATTTGCTAATGGTTGCTCACTAGGCAAGGTGATACTAAGGCATAAGCGACATGCAAAAGAATTCAATACGTATGCCTTTGACGGATTCTTAAAAGACGTTGCTTAGCATTTTCATGATCTGGACGTTCCTGCCGTCACCCTGGGTCTCGGATGCATTCTTTTTTGATGTTTTGGGATGAGCAGCTCGTAAGGAAGATTCGATGGCAGCAGGTGAGCCTTGTTATTGATGTCCTGACTAGAGTTTCTTGTGGGTTTCTTCTTCAGCTTGGGCTTAACTATACAGTTTGTTGCATTTTAGTGATTACAAACTATTTGTTTCTTTTGAATCTTTTAGGTCATTCTCATCTGTAAGGGCCTTTAGGTTTAAATTTCCTGATTTATACTCCGATTGGGCCTGATGCTTTTATTTAAATGAATATTTGGCCCTTCAAAATTAAAAATGAAAAATAAATCTGTATATTGCTGTAAAATAGTGATTGCTCACTTCGAACTTTACAACCAGATGCCACCCAGTAGAGAAAAAGACATTCTTGAATTCCTTCAAAATCATAAATTAGACAACATTGTATTGAAAAAAAATATATAACCTTTCCCATTCGTACTCTAATGTGTATAGCAGTGTTCCTGTAAGTTATACCTCAGTTAAATCCTCTCTCCAATTTAAAACTGGGTAACAGGATCAAAACCATTTGCATGCCCCTTTTTCTGTGATTTCTGACCATTAATTTCAATTGCTCCCTCCTCATTGTCATCCATAAATCTCTTCCAGAGCCAATGCTGCTTCCACACTCTCTCCGTCATCTCTTCAATGGGTATATTTTTGGTCTCCGGGACGAGGAAAAACACGAAAAATGACATGACAAAGACCCAGCTAGAGAAGAACAAGAAGATGCCATATTTGAAATGGCAGAGCATGGAGAGAAAGGCCTGTGCTATAGCAAAAGTGAAGAGCAAGTTCACACAAACAGTAACACTCTGACCAGCTGAGCGGGTCTCCAATGGGAATGTTTCACTGGGGATTAGCCATCCAAGAGGTCCCCATGACCAGGCAAATCCAGAAACAAATGTGCAAATCATAATAACCACTAACACTGCAATTCCACGATGAAGGTCTTCAGAATGGTCTTTAACCTTGATGCCTAGGATTATTGCTATTATTACTTGAGAGACAAACATTTGGACTCCAGCTTCCAATAACAGCACTCGACGTCCTACTCTGTCCACCGAGTAGATGGATACAACAGTAGAAATAACATTCACTGCACCTGTTATAACAGCTGAATATAGGGAAGCATCGCTGCCAAATCCTAGAGTGTCAAACAAGACAGGAGCGTAGAACATGATTGCATTGATGCCTGTGAGCTGCTGGAAGATCTGTTGCAACCATTCAAGTAAAATTATCATCAGCCTTGTTTACTTTAACAATGATCCAATTTAAATGAATGTGTTGAGAACTGAGAAATTCTGACCTGCAAGGCTACTGATATAACCAGCTGGGGCCGGTTCCTCCTCTTCATGAGATTCCTGAAGGGATGTTTCACTTCTTTTGCTATACGGCTGGCCTCAACAAGCTCCAGGAACTCTGGTTCAATCTTGTCTGTGCCCCGAATCTTTCTGAGAATGGCTTTTCCTTCTTCCAAACGGCCACGCTCAATGAGGCTGTTAGGAGTTTCTGACACCAGGAGAGACCCGAAAGTCAATAGAAGTGCAGGAATGCCAGCCAATCCCAATGATAATCTCCAGCCCCATCCCGATTTAATTCTGTTTATACACAACAGCAGGAGTAGCAACAATATCAGAAGCCATAGATTTAACCATGATCCTTTCAAACAGAAATATTAATTAAATTATGTGGTTAGAGGAAAGAACCTACTATCATGCACCTGAATTTGCATATAATGTTATCTCTTGATTTAGAACAAGTCATTCATTAACGTTATTAGGAAATTTATGCAAATCCCATAACGTAATCAAAAGATTCACAAAATCGGATGTATCAATAATTTTTCCTTTTTTTTTCCCTAGCTTTTTCGATATTTAAACATCCTAAAAGCATTAATTATTAAGTGACATATAGTCAAATAGATATATCGTGTTTTCTGTTAATTAATTTTTATGGTTTGAATTCTCTACCTCTTTTCATAGTCGCAGTTTCCCATTTGTAATCGTCATAATAATATAACATTAGTCTAAAAACGATCATCATCCACCAATGATTTTTTTTTTTTAGTCTAACTAGTAGGCTAGGAAGTCAAATTGTTGACTTTTTCAAGTATCTGAATCAAATACACAACTTATATACTATCAATAGTGACGCAGGGGTGAATAGAAATATGCAAAACAGAACTGTCAGCAGAAACTTGATGAACATGAAGGGAAAAAAAAAAAAAAAAGGTTCACTTTTTTGACAATCCCCACCGAGTGATGATGCGTGTATTCTGACAGTGTGACACCCTAGACCAGCTTATTGATTATTCTAATGTTATTACTTGTTTTATTTGTTTCCTGGTTTGAATTCATGTTCCTTCGTCAGATAAAAATAAGATAAATGTAGTAGGAGAGAACTGGGCTTACTTTGCAGTCCCGTAATTGACAAGGTTAGCAAAAACTATGCCGATGGTGACGTTAAGCTGGAAGAGTATGTTTAGGCCTCCACGGATTCTTGTGGGTGCTATCTCAGATAGAAATAGAGGCACCGCCTGTTCAAAATTGAAATTTTAATCATCAAATAAACAAATGAACATATTTATTTGTCTTTGCTCAACAACCACGTGCCTGTGAGATGATGCATGCATTAATTATATCTCATTTTCATATGCAGTATAAATTTACAATATAAGATTGTCTACATCTTACTGAGTAAAACAAATCGCTCAAATTCCCATTTCTTTGATTTTGTCCAATAAATGACAAAATGATAATATAAAAAAAACACTAAAAGTCTAAAACACAAGCAATGACTGAAAGATGGAATCAAATGAGTCTACAGTCCATAGGCTTAGCAACTTGCCATCACGTCATTCAAGGAAAAAAATGAAAGACTTTTTCAAAGGAAAATGATTCTTAAAAGCGAAAACAAAGACGTAAAGAATCAACCGGGAACTGGGTTTTTGACAGCCACTTTCTCTGGATAAATACAAACCAATAATCTTTTTCATATGAGCCAACAGAGGAAGGAAAGAATAAAAAAGAGGTCTCCATCACATGCAAAAAAAATTTTTTTAAGCATATATAATTATATATAATTGCGAAATAAACAAACCTGATTAGCAAAACCAACTCCACAGCCGAGTAAAATCCTGCCAATGATGAGCATGGCAAGGTCTTGAGCTGCAGTATTAAGCACCACACCAATAATGAAGAAAATCCCAGCAATCAACATGGTTGGCCTCCTGCCAAGCTTTCTCGTGGTATAGGAAGCAAAGAAAGTTGCTACTAAGCCAGCCAAGTACAGCGATGAGGTGAATAATTGCAAGCCTTGATTATCATACTTGCAGTAGTTGCTGTTGATTGTGGGATCCTGAGTCTTGTCATACACAGTTGGGAAGAATTTTTTCAAGAAATCGGGCATCGATGTAACTCCCCCTGCATCATATCAAATTTATATCGTCAAGTCTTCAAATAATTTCTGCTTAATTTGCAGCTGATTAACGACAGGCAAATTTGCAGTTAATTTGCTTATTAAAGTCTCTCGTCAACAGTTATGGACACTGAGTTTCCAAAAGGACCCTTCGTGTCACGTACTTAAAATCAGGGATTATATAGTAATTTTATAAACAACAAGGAAGACTACCGGCTTCGCCGAACTCCATCTTAGCGGGAGGACAAGTTACCTTTTTTTTCCTGTTTTACTCTCCCTCATTTAAAAAATATATATAAATTTGAAGAAAAAACTTTTTTTCTTTTTGCAAAATAATAATACCTGAAACTCCGACGTCGTAACCAAACATGAGGCCACCGGTGGCAGCCATTATGCAGGAAATGATGACGATCGGCGTAATCTTCGCCTCGAATTCCACTCCTCCGGCAGGAGCTGCAGAGAAACCTCCTGCAGGCATGATAACGTAGACAACAAGAAACAAAAGCTGAAGAGAAAATGTGTTAAGGAACCAGTGGTGGTGGTTGATAAAATCAAAGAAAGAAGAAGAGGAGACGATTGTATGATATCAAGGTGCAAGGAGGAGCAGAGGGCTTATATAGACGCGAAAGGAGTTGAATGACACAGTAGGATTTACGAAATGGATGATGTTGGTGGGACACCACCTTCAGATCCTTGCACGTGGCAGCTATAGACTCTGTTTTCGTTCGCTTTTTCTTTCTCGACGGCTGGCTAGTCAACCAACGCCTCTTCTGAGTCTCAACTCTGAGGCTCGTATTTAGGCATGGATTTTGAATTTATTTGTTTTATTTATTAATTTATTTTTGGGTGTGAAATGAAATTGATACTCTGTTGAATATATACAAGTGACTGATACGATGGTGGCGCTTCCTGATATCAATATTCCCTGTTTAAGGATTAAATTAATTGGTGATTAAGTTAAGATAATTATAGGATCAATAATAAAAAATATATTATTTAATTCAATTGATAATAATCAAAGCTCTTAACTATAATTTCACAATAACGATAACAACTGACTTTTAATTTTTAATTGGCACATTAAACCTTTTTCTTCCCATTTAAAAAAAAAAAAAAACCTTTTTCTTCATTTATTTAGAACTCAATTGTAAATCATATTAAAAAAATTTTAATTACAAAAAAAATTCTATCTTTAAAATTTTTTATAATTACATATTATACTAATTTAATTATTAATTAAATTCTAAACTACACATTTTATTATAAACGCACTTTACTATTATATTTCTCTTTAACAAAATTACCATATAATCTGACACATTATCATCATGTAAATAAAATTTAAAATATAATATATAAAAATTTAAAAATTTATGATTTAATTGATAATTTTTTTTAAATTTAAAATTTTTTTATCATTTCATCTACAATTAAAATTTATATTATTAAATATTTATATTATTATTATACTATATTTTTTTAGTTTATCCATGATTTAGCTATACTATTTTATATTAATTCAATTCTAAATTAATCTATTTTTAAAACTATTTTTTAAAATCTTCTTTTGGATATTATTACAGTTTAAAAACATACATGAAGAAATTTTTTTTAAAAAAAAAATATAATTAATAATATAGTTGCAATTGTACTATATATTAATTTAATGACCAATTAAATTCTATTCTTATAACATATTTTTTTTCTAAATAGCTTTTTTTATATAAAAAAAATTTAATTATATTATTAATTATGTATATTTTTAACTAAAATAATAATTAGAGTGAATTTTAGAAAAAATAATTTATGAGATGAGTTAATTCGGAATTTAATTAATGTAAATTGGTATATCCAAATCATTAATAAAATTAAAATAAATATAATAATAATAATATCAAATATTTTAATTATTATAACTTTTAATTTTAAGTAAAATGGTAAAAAACGTCTTTAAACTTTAAAAAATTTTACAATTACACTCTAATTTTTTAAGTTTTTATGAATTGTGGTCTGAATTTTATTAATGTGGTGGTAGTGTGACAATTCATTTAGACACTAACGATAAAAGTAATAGTAGGATGCAATTTAATTAATAATTAAATTAGTATAAAAAAATAAAAAAGATTTTTATTAACTCTATTAAAAAATTTTAAGTATTTTGTTATTAAATTATTATTTTATTTTTTTTCATTTTCATTATTTTCTTCACTAATTTATCACAATTGTATCGTATAATCCATTCAATACTTTGTATATAATGGATAATTGACTATCTTTCATTTTATATATTTTGTTAAATCCATATTTTTTTTTTGAAAAATATGACATAGTAATTTATGGTATTATATTTTATCACAATGGTATCGGAACTTCTGGTACTCTAATCTTGTTTGGTTAATTTATAAATATAGTAATTTATAAAATTTAACTTTCACTTTTTTTGGTTAATTATGTTTCTGGAAGTATGTTAAAATAATAATATTATGGCAGTCTTTCTCCAGCAGAAGATCTCTCTATTCTAAAACAAGGGAGTTTCGGGGGGTATTGACTGAAGAGCCCCTAGTGGTTGAATGCAAACTAAATTTTACATCATTCACAGGTTATACTATCTGGGTCCTGGACTTTATAAATCAATTTATGGAGAAAAATAATAATAAAGTTTTTTATAAAAAAAACGTGGGATTGGTTGAGAAGAAAAATCAATGTTGGAGGTTTACAATTGAAGCCATCCTTATTTATATGTAACGTAAACAAGTGCATATTTGATTGGTCCAGCTGGGAACTTTGATGTCATAGCCTTTACGTACGCGTCTTCACCTGTATTTGCTGGAGATTGTAATTTTGGTGAGATTTTTTTGAATGCTGTAAAGCCTTTGTTTTATGATCTTATCCATAAGATGCGAAATATGCATAAATAAGTGGAGACAAATGACGCAAATATTTCTCATTTTAGTTGGAAAGTTTGAATTTGAATCTTAATTATAGAATAATTTCAAATTTTAAGGAAAAAAAATTAAATTATAAAAAGCAAAAAAATTAAATAAATAAATTAAGTGGGGCAGTAGTAGTTATCAGGAAATTCACGATCTCATGGGACAATTTGAGGTCAATTTTCCACATTCTAATTTTTGGCGGATGAGTAGTTTCGTGATACCAATTTTTGACATTTCTAAAATTGATTAACATTTCAAAATTAAACGCCGCCGTACTCTTTTTGAGTCGTAAGTTTGGGTTCTACACCCCGTACTCTTTGTTATGGTCAACGAAGAGTTGGAAATCGAAATCAACTTGCCACTTATCAACAAGAATCTTCAGGCCCTCCACAATCTAAACGCACAACAAACTTAATTTTATTAGAAAAAAACTTCTTAATTATTTAAAAATTGTTAATACATTGAATTAATTAATACAACAAGTTAATTTATGGAATCGTGCAAAATAATAATTTAAGTTTTTTTATGAAAAGAATATTAATTTAGGTTTAAAAGACGTAATTTAAATAAAAAAAATATATTGGATCATTTTTTTAAAGAAAAAAGTTCACCATCTTTTTTTTTTTTTGTTCTAAATTTGATGGAATTTTAATTTGTAAACAAGTGGAGATAAAGTTTTGAAGTAAAGGTAGAATATTAAAGCGACTCATGCAATTCCGTATTCGAAGCTTCAATGGAAAAGGAGGCAAGAAAACAAACATATTTGCAGATAAAGTAATTATTGAATTGATAGACCCTTCCCTTATTTTCCAACTTTTTGCAAATTCTGCTCTGAAGCAGATTTTTCATCCTAATCGTACGTGCTATGTATTCATCATGACACAACTTATAGAATGATGTTTGTTTGTAAATACTTGTATTTGATATTACAAATATTAGATTAATGATGTGATCGTATTCAAATTATACTGAAATTTGTTAGACTTGTAATCAATGTGAGGCCGTGGTTATTCACTCTAATACTCAAGTTAGTATACTAAAAAAAAAATGAACGTAATAAATTATTTAAAATTTTTATACAGCAGAATATTGTACTTTTACTTATACATAAAAATAAATATAATATTTATCTATAATTTAGTGGTGATGTAACTGATTGTTAGGTAAAAGATACTAGTCAATAAATATAATAAAGATAGGTTGGATTATATTAATAATAATTTCATACCAATACTTACTCTATTAAAAAAAGAGCGAGTCTTAATAATGAAACAAATGATAAAATATTTTAATTTTTTTTTTTCGGATGGACCATATTTTATATTTATCATATTTTTATATTCTATAATACAGTTCATAATTTACATAAAGTGATTGTTACGTAGCATTAATATTTAATTTTTTATTTTTTAAATATAAAAATTTATATCCATAAATAAAATTTTATTATTTATAAAAAATAAATCTCTTTTTATATTCAAATATACATTTTAAAAAGGTAATTATAAATTTTATATAAAACGAATAAAATTGAAAATAAGTACATAAATAAAAATTATGCTTATGTAAATAAAAATAATATTATCTTTTAAACAAGAGTGAGCAGCAATAATATTTCTTAAAGATCATTTAACTATATTAATCCACCAAAAACAATATATATTAGTCGCTATTAGCATCTTTCTCCTTCGATTAATAATAAATTAATTAATTATTTTAAATTAAAGACGATAACATGTGCATGATGGCATGTTACCAATGTAGCTTTAATTTTTAAATATACTTGAAAATAAAACAACTGTTGCCACGTATTGATAAATATTTAAAATGTCGGTGTTGAACGTGATGTTTATTATTAAATAATTTTTTATTATATATAATAAAAAATATATATATATAAAAGGACATAAGGAAATGCAAATCATAAATTGCTGTAGATATTATCCATTTGAAAATTAATTTTGGCATGTGATCCCTCATATAAAACATGTGAATATGACGCTTTTAGTTTACTCGATTATCTTATTTGATTTTTTTTTTCCAAATTTTTTGGTGTAATTAAAAAAGTTAACTATAAAAATATATAAACCAAATATTTTTCACATGTCAATAATCTAATTCAAATGTGTAAGTTTTTTTTACCAACTATTTTCTAATGTTCTATATTTAAATATTTTTTTAATTTAACATTTCACATATTGTTTAACTATATTTAAATATTTATTTATAAAAATTACGAAATTATTTAAATTAATACTCATGTATTAAAATCAAATATATCTTTTTAATAAAATCTAATATTTCTTGATAGTGGCTTATGGGCCAAGCCCATGATTCTTTGCATGCAAAGTTTTCTAGGCACTGTCCCTTTGACCACTCAATATAAGAATTTGAAGGGATATTAAGGCCGGATCCTTAGAATCATATGGCATATGACAGATGAGCACACATTTCAATATAAATGATGACTGGACTGTCCCTCTTATTTTTATTACTTTGAGGATGATTCTGAATTAAGAGTATTATCTATTCTTCTGCCCTACATGGGAGATGAGAGTTATAGACAGAGATGAAAAAGATAATAAATTCAAGAAATAAAGATGACCAATATAAAAAAATTGTGTGGTGGATAATCTCAAAGTAAAGAAAAAATAAAAATAAAGTTGCTGAAACCCATGGAAGATGAATAAGCAAATAACTAGTTTTGCATTTACCAAAGAATTCTAATGTGGTTCCAATCCCAATTGCAGTAGTAGTTGCTTAACAATGGGTAAGAATTAAGCTAATGGACGTGACACTGACGCGGGACTTGGGAGTGTTCCTATTTCTATACAAAGCTACTAACAGGAATTTGCCCTGAGGGTGACGTATAAAAGAGCTAGTCACTTAATCTACACAGGAGAAACAAGAAGCAACTTGGAATGTTGTCTGCGGATCAGGGTGCTTCTGCTCAGATTCTAATCTGAATTTGTTGAAGATGACGAATCAGTTTTCATTTCACCTAGCTCATTCTCCTGCTGTTTTTTCAAATACGTCTGTGCAGTTGCAGTCACAATCTTGAAAAAGAAGTTCAAGAGCATCAGCCAAACAATGGTGTTCCACAATGCAGCAAATGAGAAATCCCATTTTTTCACCTGGAAGGAGACCAAACTATCAATATATATAAAACACTAAGAAGAGGACACGAAAGAAAAATCAGAATACAAGAAAAGCTTTTGTTCGAAACGAAATTTGACCATTCTACTGCTGATTCACACGAGGATGCAGAAGATCCTTAAGTGTCAGTACCTTGTTATTCGAGTGTAGTGGTGGTGCAGGTGACATATATTTTTCCTTAACTGCATGCAGTTTGGCTATGAGGTTGGTCAGGACAGAATCCAAACCAGGTATAAAGCTGAGCATCCAGATCAACTCATTCTCTATCCAGTCAAGCAGTTGATTATTACAGACAGAGATGATAAAAATTGTCTGCAGAAAAGCAATCAAACAAAAAACATTAAGAAGCTCAGAGACATTGGCACTTCAAAATAAAACCAAGCATCAAACACCTTTCATCAAAGCAACCAAAAGTTTAAAGCAATAGAGTTAGTCCACGCAGCGACCTCAAGGACTGCAGCTACCATGTAGTAAAGCACCGAAAACTTATCTAAGCTATTGAATGCTCCAAGTTCCAAAACCTAGAGATATTACAAACCTGTATATGAGTTTTCACAATTGCCTTCCCAATCACAGTTGCCAGAAAAAACTTCCAAAATGAAATACCAAATTGTCCGCACATAATTCCAGCGAGGTCAAATAGGGGATTCGGCACCTAAAAGATATTATAGTTCATCAATGACTAGCATATTTATAAACAATGGAGACAACACAAATGGACGACAAATCAAGGTCAACCTTTCATCTAACATAGCCTGTCTTGCAATGCTTATTGCTTTTGAAATGGGCATATGAGCAGGCAATAAAGAGAAATCATTCAAAGGTAAAACCAATTGTATCAATTTGCTAGAGAAATAGTACTGGAAAAAATAGTTTGGCAGGTCACACTAACCGAAGCAAGTACTAAAATTGTGAAGAAGTTCAAATGTTGAGAATGTGACAGAAGCCAGCGCTTGATTTGATTAAGGTGAGTAGCTAAGATTCCATTATCTTCAGATGAGGAAGCATTCAATTCTTCCATGGCAATGGCATCCAATTTACTACCTGATATACGTGCTGCACAAAATGAGTCTATTAATACATTATAGAACTCATTTATCATGACATATAGATTCCATTGTTACCAAAAACTTGAAATTGAAAAGTAAAATGGATGAAAAAGGAAGAAGCTTCCGTCTTGCATAATTTACAAACAGATATGCACTCATTCAGGCAAAAATGAACCATGGTATCCTTGAATAATAATGACAGATAAGCAAACAAGGAAAAGCATCTGTCTTATGTTTCTTTTGTAACAAATCCCACCAATTCAACTGTTAATCAGCAAGTGGGAAAACTGACATAATGATGAGAATACATGCATTCTTAAACCAACCTTCATTCAGTAATATGGGACCAGAACATTCCAATTTTACAGAGCTTCAGCCTTCAGAGACACATGAAGTACTTGAAATAGAAACTGATTCTTTTGTTGGCAAGGTCTGTTCTACATGTGGCAGTGCCATAGTGTGGTACAATAATTTTTCTATACAAACACTATTTATTGATGGATAGTGCACTCATTCTATGGCATTTTGGTTTCATGGATTATGAGAAAGCCTTAAACCCCTTTCAGAAAATCCTTTCTCTTAGTGTAACATCAAATTATGCATGAAGGCCATTGGCTCAAGATCAAGCAAATAAGTGTGTCTCTTCACATGACACGTGTGAACTCCTTTGAACAAATTCTTAATTGGATAATTTGGCAGTTACATGAGAAAAAAAAGACCAACCTAAAATCATACCTGCTCTTGAGATAAAATAAGGAGGAAGCTCTCCAAGTGCTGTTCCCAATCCCCATAAAACAGCTTCTATTTGGACCTGCGGCAATATGCTGCTAAGTGGAACGCGCAGCCCATGAGATGTTGGAAATACTGCCTCTCCAAATTCATGGCAATCTTTGTCAAGCCACGAAGGACCTCTTTTGAGCTGTATCGTATCATATACTGCAGTTTTTAGATCAACTCGGCCACACTGCATTGCTTTTATTGTGAACAGGGCAACATGAGGGCCCAGATAAAGAACAAACGTGTGCAAACCAGACCCTGGAAATTAGTATGAAGAAGAGAGAGGGAGAGATCAGATCAGGAACAATAGAAACTTAGTTTTGCGATAGGACTATAGAATCATAACAGCATGATAATGCATCTGAGTGCATGATCTTTTAGAGTATGAGAAGAAAAAAAAACCTAGTCTACAACTCCCAGATTTTCACATGATACAGCAGTCCTTTGCGCCAAGTCATTTAAGGGTCAACAATTTGAGGGTTTTCTTACACAAAGAAATAGTTAAGAATCCATACCATATCATATTCTGCTCATTGAGCATTCAGCATTACAGATATCAAACCTAGCATAGTTATGGCATCAAATCAAAATTTACCTCCAAATTTTAATAATTATATATTCCAGGTTAGTTCTACCAGCATAGGGTTCTTGACATTCTTTCATATAAATTTGCTTACCAAGACCAATTGAGGATGCAACACCAAGGGCAATCCACCACAGTCCAAACCGCATATAATGACCAAGTTCCTCAATATGCTGCAAAAACAAGTCAGAAGAAGTCATCAACTCCCAAATATCTATCTTGTCAGAAACAAGATGATAAATGTTAAAAAAAGAAAAGAAAAAAAAAATCTTATCTACATTTTTTCACATGTGGTGACAAGATTTACACATTTCTGTGTTTGAATCTCCTAAATAACCATGATAATATTAAAACAAAAATAAAGAGATAAACACATACAGAGATGTATAAGCTATGCTTTCAGATAAACACAGCAAAGGCCTGCTACTACAGTACCTTTTCATGAGGGCCATCAATGGTCACAAGAAGAATACCAAGTGCAGCCACCACAGTGCTTAGAAGCATCAACCAACCACCTTTTGCTAATAAATAAATTACCGATCGCTTAACATACTGAATTATAGCCAGCATGAAAAACTTCAACGTTTTGAAAGGCTGTGTTGTCATTGTCAGATTTTCGAGTTCCTGTTGATGCCTCTCATGAAGATCTGCAAAATAATTGTTTAAAAAAAAGCGTAAAAAATCAGGAACTGCATTCCTTCAAATCTGGACACTTTGTGGTGTTCCTTATTTTCACTGTCTTGAATTAAACAAACAATTTCTTATTAATGGGAGATAACACCTCCAACACTTTATACAAGAATAATCCATTATAAAGCACAATGGAAGTGTTAGGAAATTAAACTTATCCAGAACAGAAAAACTACCCGTTCACATCTATTTCTGCTTCTCAAAGGAAATATCACATAAATGGACATAAGATGCAAGCATGCTCCACCCACTACTCTGCGCGTGTGGAGAAAGAAAGACGGGCGGATTCCAATACTTATAAGCTTTTACTTTTGTTGCCCACAGAGCTGCTACATGCCCACTAGAAATCCCTATTCCACCACATGCCGACATGGTCTAGATTATCTTGGCAAGTGGCAATCCATTAACGCCTAAAACATCTGACGCCTATCCCCAAGCTATCAACTTTAACCAAAGAACAACCTCTAACAACCAGACAATAAAACCATTTGTATCACAACTATAAAATCACAATTGAATATAGTATGATGCAATATGATTAGCATGTTATTTCCCACTTGCATTCTAACAATTTTTGTTATTTACATTTTAATGTTTACGACTATTTGTTGTTTGTGACGATTCAAATTTTAGTGCTTTTAACAAGCTAACTCAAGCTTGATAGCAAAAATTTGCAGATGAATACAACAAACAAAAAAGAGGATGCCTTAAGCCAATCCATGTAGAAAAAAAATCTCAAATATCAAAAATCAAACTAGGAAAATAAAAGAACTTTTTTTTTTCAAATTAAACCATAGATCCGATTGTGAGTAAAGAAAAAAAAAACACCCAGATTGCAGCCCTAACACGTAGATTCCGTAAAACAAATCGAGCAAGATTAGGAGCTCAAACAATAAGGAGCTGGCATTGGGCTCCTCCCAATTGTCTTAAAAGAAGAAAGGTTTTGATGCAAGAAGCACCAAATTAACAACGACTATAACATATATGCGTACGTATAGAATGGAAAAGTTGAAAAATGAGGGAATTGCCTGCGATTGATATCTCCATTGTTTGAGAAGAAGTTGCTCCTTTGCCGGAACCCATTACCATAACATACTATAATAAAAAAATCTCTACCCTTTTCTTCAATCTCCCGAAACAACTGCAAAATGGGTCTATATTGGATAGATTTCTATCTGGGAGAATCAGAACAAGGGTATGCAATGAATTAATAGGTAGGATTTGCAGCGAACATTAGTGTGTTAAAATTGCTGGTTCGGGAAGAAATTGGGGAGCCAAATATCAAAGAAAAAAGAAGCGAAATTTCAGAAAACAACGTGAGGGAGGGGAGTTTGCGTTGAGATCTCGCAGCAGAGGCTTTATCGTCCTCTCCTGTGAGAGATGAGGAGGAGGAGGAGTCGTCTGCGCAGCGCGTAAGGTTTCTTTGATCTTGCATTTATAATTTGAAGGAAATAGTAAAATACTGATGCATTTCTTTTTTTTCAAAAATAAATAAATAAATAAAATACTGCGACAGGATAAGGACATATAATGTTTTTTATTGCGAAATTTAAAATTTAAAATTAATTTATTGCCCCCCTTATTTTTAGAGTAATTTATTATTTTTTTAAAGAAATTATTTTATTCTATTTTAATTGGGATATAATTCAAAACTCTTCGTCAGTTTAATCATGGTTAACTGTTATAATAATTATTTTATTTCTTCATTTTAAAATTTTTATGTATTTTATTTTTTATATATATTAATTTAATATATCCACTTTAAAATATTAAATTTTATTAAATATTAAAAATTTTATTAAAAATAAATAAAATTAAATAGAATTATAATAATTAATTTACATATTATTATAAAATAAAAAGAAAATAAGTAAAAATTTCAAAAAAACTAAAAAAATAAATAAAATTTATGAGATGAAAAAATATTAATTATTTTAATAATTATTAGTTAAATATTAATTTTCATAATTAATTTTATCAATCACTAAATATTAGTTTTTTATCCGATCAAACTACTAAATAAGAATAGAGTTTTAATTAAATTCAACTAAATTTTTAACTAATTGAAACTTATTATTTTTAAAAATAATAATTACTTTTAAAATAAGTGAATTGAATATTAACTCTTGATTTAACCAATAAAAACATATTTATAAATTTTTTGCATATAAAATTAATAAAGTTACTATTTTATAACACATTAATATTAATAAAAAAATAAATAAATAAATAATGTACTCTTAATGAATTTATATTTATATAATACTTAAAATAAAATTATTTTAATTTAATTTACTAAATAAATTGGAATAAATAAATAATTAAAAATAAAAACCATAAAATGTTAATTTGATTGAACCAACAAAATCACATTTTTTATTAAACAAATCATTGGATATGTTCAGTAATTCAATTGTAATAGAATCATATATTTTTATATGATAATTATTTAATTTATTTTAATTACTTTGAAAATAAATTTTTCATTTTAAAAATAAAAATTATTAAAAAAATAATTAATTTAGATTAAATCGATACGAAATCATTGATTTGAAAGGAGTGTAAAAAAATTTAATATTTTGACTTTTTTTTTGAAATTTATGGAATTAAAACATATATTTAAATGTAAAAAAACTTTGATTTAATAATTAATGTAATTCCCAAAGTATTGGGCAAATTCGAAAGCAAATTAAGGGTCAGCAACAAGCATCAAAGTCAAGAAGTAGAAGCAAAGGAAAAGGTCTACTTTGAAATATTATTTGTTGATTAATCAAATCGTCAACATCAATTAATGGCAAAGGATATTATTCTATAATGTAAGGTGCATTTAAGCTGGTACACACTTGACCTTTTTCCTAAAATCAGGATCCTTCAATTATATGCTTATCATAACTCAATCAGCTATCCTCATGCTGCCCTCAATAATTATTAATTATTACAATGCTATTCTTAATTATCATTACAATCACCATCACATGAAGAATATATAATAATCGTAATTATTTTATATTAATTGAAGGAAAAAAAATAATTTATTATTATCATAATATTTGTTCAGTTTCATTTGGTGAGTAGATAGATTTGACAACATAAAATCAGGGAAATATGAAGTGAGGAGCACATGCAGATGTTAATAATAAATTATTCGAAAATTATTCAATCATTTGGGTTGTCATTTATGTGAAATAAAATATTTGAAAGGTTTGATAATAAATAAATAAATAATACAAGAGGAGGGGCAACTGAATTAACCGATCATGTCTGAGGAGGAGGCATGTGGCGCGGATAATGCGTCACAAGAAACACCATATGTGTTTTATTATTTTATTACATAAATGACCAAAACATGAGAGAGGAAAACAGGGACCATCAGCATGCAGTTGCAGAGAGCAGCAGGGATATATTATCTATTGGCTGCTCAAACTTCAAAGTTTTTATCATCTATGGGTATTTTCTGTTTGCTGGGGAATGCGACATAACACTTGGCAATACTATCATTATTAATTTCAAATTTTCTTTAAAAGAAAAAAACCCACAGAGATAAGAATTTTATTGTGTTCATATGGAAGAGCCAAAAGTGCAGTATGCAATCTTTAAATCTCGCTATAAATTCAGCAGCATTTCCAACTATATGTATAAATATAGTTCTATCTTTTTGGATAATAATTGACAGAAGAATAAATGGAATGGATGGGCTTCAAAGATTTGAATTTGGATGGATGTGTTTGTAAGAATTTGGAACCCCAAAGATCCATCAATTTTGCTGTGCCAACCCTAATGGGCCCTGTTGAAGCCTTGGCCCATGAAGACATGCTCCATTTGGCAAGCTCTCTCCAACACCCCAATTCTACAAATCAGCCTTGGAAATGTTTGAAGCAGGTGAAAGTATGAAGCATTTTACTTTGAGAAATTGGAAGCCAAATTATTACAAATAATGATTCAGATGATAGAGTCCACATCCAAGAAAATGAAAGAATTGAAGCTCATCATTATTTAATGGGTTCTCTTAAGGGAATTCATTTTCAAGGGCGAATCAAATGCAAAGCTGAGAGCAGGAGTACAGAATGTCATCAAAGTCAAAGTGCATTTTGGTTTTGGAGTCCCACATCGAGTAAGAAAGAAGTGAAACATCAGTAAGGGCGTTATAAAATGACGAGTGAATTGAGATAAAAATCACGCAGCCGCGCGGTGAGCACAAAGCGAACTATTCTTTCGCCTTTTACTAAAGAATACCGTGTGCGCGCCGCAAATAGCGGCATACGCCAATTTTTGGAGGGCCCTCTTCCTTGGGAGTGGGCCCACACCAGTGCCAGTTCAATATTTTTGTCCCGTTCTTCAGTGAACAGATGAATTTTGTGTTACTTAATGTTATATGTGAAATGGTAGTTCATATATATAAATTTAATCAATAATTAATTGGATAACTAAAACTAATATATAAGATGATGATTTCATTTTCCTAATGAAATTTGTCATTTCTCCGCATTGGAGAAGTTAAATAACGTGAGGCTCATTTGAACCAAGTTACTTGGTTTATCGTTAATTTGATTTCATTTTAATTTTTAGATAAGAAATTTTAGATTAGCAACATAAACAAATCATGTTTAATCATATGTTTATATGATAATGCTACACTCGCTGCTTAGAGTTGTTAGTGGGATGACCATTTCTTTCGTGATTGTAAATGAGCTTTGCTATGACTTATTCAGCTTAATTCAAAAAATACTAAAAAATCAAATGTCAAATTAAAAGCTCAAATAGTTTAAGTAACTCGATGAGTCAAAACTTGAACGTTTCAAATCTATAATATTAAACTCTGAGTGACGTGAGTATAATTAAATTTATAAAAATAATTATGCTTTTTCTTGTTTAAATATTAATTTAGGTTTGAGTATACGGTTCATTTAATATTATTAACAACGCCAATATCTTAAAAATAATTACGTTCTTTGTTTTATAATTTTTTATTTTACTATTTTATACATATTAAAAAAATAAATTTTTTTATTAAACTTTTAATTA